>NC_084741.1:35827476-35847476 GCF_033978785.1 Entelurus aequoreus
GTCAGGTTTCTGCAACATGTTTTTTTTTCCTCCACATTTTTTGTTAATTTCTTTAACAAGTTTTTAACTTCAATAACATAAACACGTTGACGCCAGCCTCATGCAATAGTTGGTTATGGGTGAGGGCCGACATCCGGGCAACTGAGCTACATACGGGTTCTTCGAGCCATAGCAACCAGACTGGCGTTGAAAACAAACCGTTGCCATTACTCTTTAACCTGCCGACCTACGCTGGTTAAACCCGTCATTCTGCCTCCAAAATGCCGAAAAACTGTGTTGTTTTTGGTTGTGCTAACCACAACTGGAAACAGGGAAAACAAAGGTTGTATTTTGTTCTGCCAAAGCGTGATAAAAGCCCACAGAGACGAGACAAATGGCTCGCAGCCGAAGTCGGGGCCGGTGGCAACAAGAGCCGCCTCACGCTGTCTATGTTGGTGGCGGTCGAGTTCCGCGACTACTTGGGGGACTTCATCGAACACTACGCCCAGTTGGGTCCCAGCAACCCGGGCATGGTGCAGGATGAGCCGCGGCGGGCCCTGAAAAGCGAGTTCCTAGTGCGGGAGAATCGGAAGTACTACATGGACCTGAAAGAGAACCAGCTGGGACGGTTCTTGAGGATCCGGCAGACCGTGAACAGGGGGCCCGGCTTGGGGTCAGACCATCGCGCTCCCGGCGCAGGGACGTATCGAGTTCCGCGACGCTTTGGCCAAACTTATTGACGATTACGGCGTGGACGAGGAGCCCGCGGAGCTGCCGGAGGGCTCGTCGATGACTGTGGACAACAAGCGCTTCTTCTTCGACGTGGGCTCCAACAAGTACGGCGTGTTCACACAAAGTTGTTGATAACTTCCGCGTCTCTTTCTTAGTAGCGCGCAGGCTAAGCTAACTAGCAAGCTAAGCTAAGCCTGAGAAGCTTTAAAGTTCACTGAGACGAGTCTGACGCAAATAATACATTTTCGTTTTTTCACACGATATGCGAATAAGTAAAAATGCGTAAATGAAGGATTTAACGCCGACTTCCAAGCCACAACGCTCGTTAAATGCTTTTTCTGTCAATGCTGTGTTCGCTGTGAGCTGGTTTGTTTTCAACGAATTCCCGGTTGCTAGGGGATTGGTAGGCGGAAGTGACGTAGGTCCGCCCTCACCCATTGGCAAACATATTCATTAACTGAAAATACCAAAGTGAAATGTTACTGTTCTTCTATTGTGGTATCTAATTTACACACGCACAAACACACACACACACACACGCACACACTCTCACACTAAGTGCAAATGGACAAAATACCTTCATCTTTGTCTTTTTCATCATTTTCCCAGATCTCACAGCTGCATTTTCATAAGAAAAAAATTCTGTACCATCCTAAAACCAGTTATGATTGTTTCCTGTAAAAGTGCATGGGCATTGTACTTCTCCAGAGAGCAAAGTGCTTAGGTCTTTGGGTATGCTGAGGCCCAATAGAGATCAAGGCAGTTCACTGTGATGAGAGCGCCGGTCAGCTGTCTCCACTGTCTGGCGACGGGGTTTTTCATCCTGTCTAGGACTAGGTGAAGATCCTGAATCATGTCTTTGTAACTGGCTCCGTAACGTTGACTCCAGGAGAACAAGAAGTCGTAGGCAGGTTTCCACATTAACTAAAACAAACAGTCATGAACTTTTAAGCCAGGGTGCTGAAAACAAATTGACAACTGTAATAAACATGGCCTGATTTATTTTAGCATGCAGTAAATATTTTTAAATACAAACCCCCATAATAAAATAGTTTCCCACTGTCGACCTGTATCATACAGTAGACTACTTATATATCGAAGCGACCCAAACATAGGATGACCCCTCTTTTTGAAGACTCATTTTAATTCATCTTTATTTTTTTAATCTATTTTAATTAAGTTTTAAATATCAGTTGAAAATCAACTGTTAGATTACAAAAACTGATATATTTACAGTAGCTGCTCCATAGTTGTTGGTCCAGACTTCATCAAATTGAAAATTCTCGCTATTTGTGCATACTATAAAGGTCTCACCAACTAACCTGAGGCCCAACTTCTCCATTCTTCCCTCTGTGTGGTGCTTCAAAAGCGGCTATCTGAGCATAGGTCAGTTTTCCCATTTTTTCAGCGAGTTCCCGCCATCGAATTCCCAGCTCCACAGCAGTAGACAGGATAACTGTATTCTGAATCACCATGGCCACAAGATAGATGCTGTCCATCTTTAACAGACCCTTGAAGGACAATAACAAAGATGAGCTGCACAATAAGATAGTCAAAGAAGATCAGGTATGTAGGGAAAGGGGGAGGGAGAGTGTGTAGGCAATATTGTGTGACAACAAAAACATGTTCTTCAGGTGTTGATAGACTTGTGGAATTTTAAACATAAGCATGAGTTGTTTCTGTACTTACAACCATGAGTTCTTGAAGGAATTTCTTCTCACTCTTCTCAGCGTGGCAGTCTTCCTTCAGCTTTTCCAGCACGCATGCCACTTTATCAGCCTCAGTTTCAGCAATTCTGTGAGTAATGGTGTCCAGTGATAGATTGTTATACCCTAATACATCCGCAAAACTTCTCCAGTTTGTCACGTGTTCTGTGACCAGCGTTTGGATAGCAGAGTACATGTATGTAAGCTTCTTGAAGGGCAGTGTCATGTTGTCCAGAAGCATCTCTGTGGTCACTTGAATACCGGTAAAGTCAATCACTTGATCGGCTGTAATGAGCTTGACGTTTTTGCAGTGGATTAAACCAGTCCTGCCCCTGAGGAATCCAATATACCACTCCTTTGCCTTTGAATTTCCCACAGATCTAACGGTCTGCTTTGATAAGAGACCCACTGTGTCTCCCTTGAAGTACTCCAGTAGGTAGTCTACACGTGGCTGACGGAGAACTGACTTTAGAGCTACACCGTACCATTTTATGTTCACGGGTCTGTCTTTAAATTTGGAAATATCTGGATTTTTTTCTTCGCGAATAGAGGAGTTCCTTGACATTTCAACTTCTTTTTTTTTACTTATCTTCTTTGAAATGCGTTTGTCACATCTAATTGGCGCCACAGGAGGAGAAGGGACCTGGAAAACAGCAACTGTTGAAGACCTCAACTCTGCCACTTGCAGATTTACCTGAAAAGGACTCATGTCTTTGCTGTTCACGCAAGATAAGGCCACTGGTAAATGCAGAACTGTCCCTATTTTGAGTTTGCTTTGCCTCACTTCTTTCACCTTGTCCTCATGTCGGATTTGAAACGAAGAGCCTGTGAGGCTAACGGTGATAAACAAGTCATGCAGGTTGTCATTCCTAAGGCGATGCATTCCCCACAGCTGTAGCACCAGTGGTGGCAGATGCTTGTTTCCTCTACAAATATCTGAAAAGGGAAGCTTTGGCGGTACTTCTTCGTGACAGCACACAACTATTACAACCTTAAAAGTTGGATGGATGTACCTGGGTCCATAAACCCCAATTGTGATTTGGCGGTGAAGGTAATCCCAGACTGATGTAGCAGGAGACTGAATGGCAGAAGCTTCAGCGACTGCTATCACATAAAAATGTGTCTTCAGGTGCTGGACCTTCATGTGCATTGTGTTTTTTAAAAAATCACAATTATCTACACTGATATAAGGACCCTCTCTTTTGCTAGACATAAGGCCAAACACCGTGGTAAAACCCTGACTAATCGGGTCACTTCGCACCTCTCCAGACAGCTTAATCCTTAAGGAGATCGTACCCTGTGTGTTGATATTGCTTAGCACTACTTCCAGGAGTGGACTGATAGTTGTTGTGTGGTTGTTATTGAGGCCAGGAGGAGGGTCAAGCATTGCCTTAAGTGTTACTTCCTGTACTTCACCAGGAGGAACATGGCCTTCTGGGAAATTGATAGTAATGTCAGAGTCTGGTAGCTGAATTGAGCCTCCAGCATTGCCAATCTTGCAGATGACCTGAAAGTCTGTAGCCTGTGTCTGAGCCCATCCAGGACTTTGGCTCATAAGGTTTAGGTCCAGGCATGAGCGGGTTAACTGCCTGTGGCTCAGCCAGGCCATCTTATAGGCTTCTCTGTCATTTTTTAGCCACTCGAAATCAGGGTGTAGGACGGTCTGGGGTGGTCTGAAGCTGTTTCCCCTCTTTGGCACTTTTCTCTCGAATTCATCAAGAATGTCTGTGGCACTCCTCCATCTCCCAGATCTGTTGTTAGCTTTGTTTTTCTTTTCCAGGTAGTTGCCTTCATCTGAGGATGTGCTAATGTTGTCTGTATTGTCTGTTTGCAGGTGGTTTGCAGTACTTGAGAATGTATTGGCTGCGTTGGAAATAAGCTTCTCTTTGTTGGTGTGTACAATGTCATCTAAGAAAGGGTTTGATTCCGACAACTTGCTCCAAAAGGGGTTTTTTGTTGACTTATGCTTCTCTTTCACTTGAGATGCCTTTCCACCTATTAAATAAGTCACATGTCAGTAACTCATCTTTATAAACCATTTCTGATTGTATTGCTTACAATTTAGAGGATTAGTTTTACCTTTCGGAATTTCACCACTCAACGTATTTTCATCCAGATCAATCAGTGTACCCTCTGACCTACTTCGCAAGAGACTCCCCACACGAGGAAAACAGTTTGCTCTTCCAGCTGCCATATTTTCATCTGTAATGTTAAAGACTACAGAATATTATCTTGAAAATGTTCCCTTATTCTGGAAGACAGTCAAGCAGCAGAAACAGATTTGTTTTGTTGTTTACCGCTCTAAGACCTAAAAACTAAATATTGTAAATGTTCCAATTCAGACTCTTATTCAATTACACAGTCTCTAAAAGTCCCTGGTACGTGGTCTACAAAAGAAAAATAACAGCTGGGTAATTTAATTTGTGCTAGGCCAGTAGAGAAAATCCTCAATCAACACCAATTGCACCCAAAGCTTCAGTTAATGAAAAAGTGCTTTGTATAATCATTCCACCCAGAAAAAAAAACTGTTCAAATACAGCTTAAGTAGCACAAAATTGATATAACATTTATGTCTGTGACGAGTGTATACAAATATCTAACCACAACCGTGTTAATACAGAATGGAGGTGTCCAAAATGTTTCAGTAAATACTCGGGGTGGGCAATCTCAATCGTGATTATTTTTTATACGATTTTAAATCAATTCAGAATAATTTTTTAAATCTATAAAAATGATTACAAAACAATTTTTTAAGATGTTTTTAGGCCATCTTCATGATTAATTGCTGCGCGAATACATCATGCGCCAGGGGCTTTTTTAACCTGTTTTAAAAAGGTTATTATTATTATCCAAATATTATATTGCGAGAGTCGGTTTGAATCAAGAATTGTGTTGAATCGAGAATTCAGTTCAGTTCAGTTCAGTTTCAGTTTATTTCAAACATGCATACGATACAATTTAATGCATCACATATTTCCGGTTGTTTCATTACAGCACGTCCGAAAGGGAGTAGGAAGAAGCTGAGTTTATTTAATCCTACCCCTTTTCATATTTTAGCAATTTTATCCAATTTCCATGTTCTCTATAACAGAACAGTGACTAAATAATAAATAAATAATATACCATAGTAAGTAAACAAATATTAAATACATAAATAATCTTTATCTAAAAAAAAAAAAGGGTTTAAGATATTAATCATAATTATTGTTATGTGTACTCTGTGAACACTTGTAGTTTGAACAGTCTCTTAAACTAAATAATTCTGGCGCTTTGTTTGATTTCTTTGATTAATCCATTCCATCATTTAATTCCACATACGGATGTGCTAAAGGTTTTAAGTGTTGTCCGGGCATACGAATGTTTTAAATTAGATTTTCCTCTAAGGTTATATTTCTCCTCTTTTGTTGAGAAGAAGTGTTGTACATTCTTGGGTAGCAGGTTGTAGTTTGCTTTGCACATAATTTTAGCTGTTTGCAAATGCACCAAATCGTTGAATTTCAATATTTTTGATTCAATAAATAAAGGGTTTGTTTGTTCTCTATTTCCAGCATTAGGTATTATTCTAATTGATCTTTTTTGTAACACAGTTAATGAATGAAGCGCACATTTGTAGTATTTTCCCCATATTTCTGCACAATAACTCAGATATGGTAACACTAGCGAGCAGTAAAGAATATGAAGTGATTTTTGGTCTAAAACATGTTTTGCTTTATTCATTATTGACGTGTTTCTGGCTACTTTATGTTGTATATTTTTACATGAGATGTTCATTTCATTGTATCATCTATTATTACACCCAAAAATGTGTTTTCTTTTAACCCTTTCATTGTCTACTACGTCTATTTGTATTTGTGTTTGACTTTCTCTTCTACCGTCAGAATCGTGTTGAATCGAGAATTGATTCTGAAAGCAATCGTTACTCCAAGAATCGGAATCGAATTGCATGTTGTTAAAGGATTCTCTCATTTTAGGTTTGAGTTATAAATGACAAATCCAATGTGTAATAGTAATCCAAGAGTTTATCATTAATGAATTAATTATATTTTATTGCATGTAAAAATTCAGTTTTGTGGGAAGTGGATTAGATTCATTCATTTATTTGAGCCAATTAAACATATACAAAACTAACCTAACCTATTCATTAAGTAGGATAATGCTATGTAATTAACACAAGTAAATATGAATATAGAATACAAAAATTAGACCAGAGAATAAATAGTAAAAAAAAGATAAGGTTTACATATCTTATTTGTTAAAGGATGTTTTTGATTACTCACAACTTCACTCCACCTGTCAGCTATGGCCGTAAAGATACTCCATGTCTAAGAGTGGTGACATACAGTTTAACAACACATCCACGCTACTCTTTAAGTTATTGTTTTATTTTTCAGTATAGTGAGCCTCTGTCTGTCTTGCATGGAAACAGTACCCAAGTAGAATAAAGGCCTGAGCCTTCATTTTGTCACTAGTTAGAGTAAAACAGATTCGGTCTCATTCATAGCTTGTCACAGTGACTCAGTCATTGATGATGTTTTTTTACACCAGTGCACAAAAACAGGTTGGTCTTGTCAGGTGTATAAGACAGTTCTCTCTATGCCTCTTGTCAGACAAGTGTCCATACCATAAATCTGTCTGATTTAATCATTTTAATTGTAACATGCTTGAAATATACTGTATATATACTGTATATATCACTATCTTAGTTCACACCTGAGCAGCACATATGTATTTCAAATGGACAAAAGTAGAGCTGCAATGGACACCAGTATCACTGTCACAACAGGTGTGTTTGTGTAGTTGTTACACATTAATGACCCCTTAAGCACACTGACGCTCACTTCTTATGGTCACAAATAGAAGTATAAAAAACGATATAATTTGATCAAACCCAGCTCTCACCGTTGGCATGAGATGTTTGTAGTTCTGTCCAGGCACACTGTCAGGGAAAGAGACATTTGACACTTTGTTTCTGAAGATGTGTCCTCTTGCTCGCATTGGCGCTGTGTGCTCACTCGCCGAGCATGTTGGGACTGAGTTTGAAGTGAGGGTGGGCGGACCGTTCTTAGTATTGGTTGTATCGATACCAAGGTGGTATCATTGTCTGATCGATACAAAAGTGATATTTTCGCGGTATTCTTTTTTATTTTATTTTACATTTACAAATATTTACATGTTTTTTGTTGCATTTTTTTTTTTCTAATATCATGTCTTGTTACAAACGGGCTGTAGTGGCAACAAGTCAAAAGATTTGAATGAGAGCTAAACATCGTTTCTGCATTCATTAAGTTATTTTACATTACACACACTGTACATATACAAGCATACATACACTCATGCATATAATCACGTTTCATCAAACATATATTAACGTTCTTGCCCTACGGGAAACTGGGTAAGACATGGCACACTGACATAGCTTACCTATTTTTACCATAACAATCTACAAGGTTAATATAGTGGGCTTCTCTTTCTTCCCCTCCATTTATCTGCTTTCATTTGTATTTCAAGTTACCATTACATATATTTATTGTTGCATTTGAACAATCGTATTGTTGATAATCGAGGTAATTGTTGTTATTATTCATTATCAATAGTTCTATATTTATCAGTATTTGTATTGCTCCATTTGTAGTGTAATAATGTTCATTGTCATTTCTGTATTATTATTTATTTCACTAACTGATTCTTTGCTATCACTTTTAACATCATATTTGTACATATCCTATTTGCTGATGTTGTTCTGTTGTTGTTGTTAATGTTTTTGTTGTGTTTGCTGTTGTTGTTGTCTCTCTGTCTTATCAGAATCAGAATGGGAAATACTTATTAATCCCTGAGGGGAAATTAAAATGTATCACCCCGCAATTTCCCCCTCTGTCTTCCTTTTTTCTCTTTCTATCCCCTCCGGCTCTGGCCCGGCTGCACTAAATAATAATATAAATCAATTTAATAAAGCCGAATACAAATAAGGCAACAACAGAAGTATCACACACTTCTCTTTTATAAAGTAAATTTGTACAGCCGATACATCAACAATATAATTTGCCTGAGTAGCTGGACAGAACAAAAAAAAAATACATTACACACACTTAAAACTGCTGAGTTAAAAAAAATTACCCAATTTGGGTGATTTGATAAGCCAGCTGGTGGGTCAGTACAGCACCAGCCAACATTAGTTGATTCAACCCACCAATTTGGTTTGGTCTATTTCATTCAACCTGCTGGGTTAAATATTCAACCCAAATACTGGGTCAAATTAATTACCATCCTGGGTTGTTTCAACAATATTATTTGTTCTGTAAAATATTGTATATATTTGTATACCTGTTTTGGTTTGGCAAAATACAGTTTTACAAAAAAAAACTTTGTATACACAGAAATAAATAAATGATAAATGGCTTATACTTGTATAGCGCTTTTCTACCTTCAAGGTACTCAAAGCGCTTTGACAGTATTTACACATTTACCCATTCACACACACATTCACACACTGATGGCGGGAGCTGCCATGCAAGGCGCTAACCAGCAGCCATCAGAGGCAAAGGGTGAAGTGTCTTGCCCAAGGACACAACGGACGTGACTAGGAAGGTAGAAGGTGGGAATTGAACCCCAGTAACCAGCAACACTCCGATTGCTGGCACAGCCACTCTACCAACTTCGCCACGATGTATTTATATTTGATATTTTTACACTATCTTATACTGCACAGTTGCATTTTACAATATATTGTTAAATTGTTCACAAATACATTTTATTATATAAACTATTTTGTTTGTCTATTTTGTTTTGTTTTGTCTTTTTACTCTCATTACAATCACAATCAGCACATTAAAGACCGTTTTCGAAATTTGTGAAAATAATGTGTATTAGTGTCAGTATCTACGATACCTGACTTACTTGGTATTGGATTGATACCAAAACGTGCAGTATCACCCCTTAGTGTGACAAACCAGCTCCGCGGAAGATGGCGTTGCAGTTAAACACTACAACTCCCACAATGCAACGTTGTGTTTACACTAGACGTGACAATACCTGAAACCGAGTGGCGGTTTCGACTGTAGAGATAAGCAGCACCACTGACGCACGGTGTCAGAAAAGTTGAAGGGCAATAAAAACGTAGGGCAGAAAAAACAACTCGGAAGTCAAAGACAAAGTGTATTTTACATTTTTTAAGGCAAAAAGTGCTCGAACTTGTTTGCAGTGCAAAATTGTTTTTATTAATTTTTACTCAGTTTTGCTATTAATGCACTTTTGAGTAGGCCCAGTGCTCTGAATGCTTTACATTCCGTCATAATACTGATTATGCGTTCATATCCTGCTTCATTGACACCAGTATGTTTACAGTATGTGTACAGCAACATATTTTTTTCCAAATATTTACTATAGAAATCATAATTTCTTTCACTTTGGTGATTATTGTAATAGTTTAGGCTAGATGTGATCATATTATAGTCTTGAAGACTTTTCATAGTTTTCAAGTTGGAACTATTGCTCAACACAATAATGTCATTACAGTTTTTGGCCACATGGTGGTGGGCTTTCTCTACCCTTCATTTCATTCCAAATATGTGCTTATGGTTTTCATAGTATTTCATAAAGAATATAGGAAAAACTAATTTTACCACCAACTATAGCTAAAACTATATGTCCGTGTTATGACATGTTGTTTTAATTAGATTAGTTCCACTTTATCTTTGCCTCACTTTGTAGGGAACCATTGCGTTTGTTGTTGGAGGCAAAGGAAGTGGAGTTGTTGTACCCAGGCTTCAAGCAAAGCAGGGCTCTTGGGCTTTTGTAAAGTTTGAAAACAAATCTGTCATTTATATGTAAGTTATTAAAAAAAAACTTTAATGTTGACATACAATTAATATAGCCCCATTATTGAACAGTAATAAGGTCGAATTAATCAAATTAAGAATGTCTGAGACTACTACACTCCTTATCACAAATGCAAAAAGATTTGTTCCACCTGGATAGCAGAGCACATTTAAGCATTTACACTCAACATCAGCAATTTAGGCTGAGGTGATGGAAGAAATGTACAAATGCACTAAATCTACACTGCAAAAATGTTACTTTGATGCAACATTTTTAACTTTGTTTTTTAATTCGTTAAAACTTGTAAAATGAAGTTGTTGATAAGTTGACGATGCAACAAAATTAGGTTGAATAAACATGAAAAAAGGCAGGAAATTAATCACACCAGACCTAATTAAATGCATTTTATAGGTTGATAAGACTTGGTATATGATTAAGTGGATGATAAGTTGAAAATGCAACAAAATTAAGCAACATTTCAAAAAATTGTCCAAAAATTAAGTTGGATGAAAATAAAAGAAGACAGCAAATTCAGTACACTATACCTAAATACAAATGTTACTTTGATGCAACTTTAAAAAATTGGCACAACATTTTTCAATACATTTTCACAAGTTTTGTGAACTTATAGTTGTTTTTTTTAAATTTGTTAAAAGTTAAAACTATTAAGTTGGTAACAAGTTAAAGATGAAACAAAATTAAGTAGAATTTTTAAAAAAATGGTTCATGATGAAGCAAATGTAGCATTTGGCTTCACTCTAACCACGGTGGGAGACGAGGAAAGACCGATGTGTTGTGTCCTTTAATGTTAATAAGCTTACATTGTCATAGAGAGGTATAGTTATAACAATGTTATACACACATTATATTGTACTATTTAAGTCATGGTGGAGAGTGGGGGGGGGGCGCAACATATTTTCTTCTTAACGGAAAATATTTGAGAAGCACTGGCCTAAACCAACCAGCAAGCCCCAATATAAACGTAGTACTATACTAGGTAAAGCAGTAACACAACACAGACAGTGTGAATTGAATATTTAAGAGGACAAACCTTTAATAGTCGGTTTTCCTCACCACAGGGACGGTCCGTCGAGGTTTGTGTTCAAACATAGCACCATGTGTGTTTCCTGTTGTCTTCTTTGACGTGATTAGTCGCTGAGGTTACAAGCTCTTGTTCCAAGGCCTTGACACAGTTTTTAAGCAATACAATTGAATTTGATCAAATTAATGTATGCAGAGATTCAAGAAAAGCTATTTTGTGTTGAAAAGTGTTTAAAAGAACAAAAAAATAGTTTAAAAAAACCCCTAAACGTTTTGACTATCCATCCATTTTCTACCGCTTGTCCCACTCGGGATCGCAGAGGTGCTGGAGTCTATCCCAGCAGTACTTGGGCGGAAGGAGAGGTACACCCTGGACAAGTCTCCACCTCATCGCAGGGCCAACACAGATAGACAGACAACATTCACACTCACATTCACACACTAGGGCCCATTTAGTATTGCCAATCAATCTGTCACCAGGTGCATGTCTTTGGAGGTGGGAGGAAGCCGGAGTAGCCAGAGGGAACCGAAACTGAAATAGTCACAAAAAATCTATCAACTTAATTTGCAATTACAAAAACCGGTTCAGAAAATTAAGTTCAATGAACTATACCTCTGCAAGTGTTTTTACAGTGTACCTGTGGCAGCTGTTAGGGAACGTTATGTACAAGTTTCACTTTTGCATCTCATTTCCCATAACTGTAGTGCATTCAACGACCCTCGATTAAAGTTAGATACATACTTCTCCAGATTTTAAAGACAGGGGAGGCTTTCAGTAGATGTACTAATAATAATATAGTGACAATGACCCACTGATAATAATCATACATGAATCAGATCTCTGAAGTAAAGAAAAACTTGACAGTTGTGTAATAATTTAAGT
The DNA here is from genome assembly GCF_033978785.1 of Entelurus aequoreus. Lineage (NCBI taxonomy): Eukaryota > Metazoa > Chordata > Actinopteri > Syngnathiformes > Syngnathidae > Entelurus > Entelurus aequoreus. The sequence goes on from NC_084741.1 coordinate 35,839,633, forward strand.
GAATAATTACAGGTTACATTTACATTCATATTCTGGTTACTGTATATATAAAATATATATATATATATATATATATATATATATATATATATATATATATATATATATATATATATATATATATATATATATATATATATATATATATATATATATATATATATATATATATATATATATATATATATATATATATATATATATATATATTTTTTGTAAAAAAAAAAAACTAACTTAAAAAAAGTTGCCTGAGAAGTAACAGATAAACGCTAACACAGGCCTCAATTTTGTTTCAAAATTATTAAATCAGGGGTTCTTAACCTTTTTGACCTTGGGGCCCAACTTTTCCACCACAGAGGGGTCCGGGACCCACTCAAATATTAACACTGATTTAGTAATCTTATTCTTGGGTTCAATCGTATTCAATAATTATATTTAACCTACTTAAACCCTGTCAAATGATATGTAAGCATGTGTTAATCACAAAAAAATATTATCAAAGCTTAGGTCAGGCTCACTACAAAACTAAATACTAACCATATCTACTGCAAAGAAAAGGACTTATAAAAACTGATGACAAATAAACTTACATACTAAAATAAATACATTCTAACTAAATGTATATATACATACACACACACACACACATATATATATATATATATATATATATATATATATATATATATATATATATATATATATATATATATATATATATATATATATATATATATATATATATATATATATATGTTTCTTAAAAAAATGTATGTGCAAATAAAAATACAGCTTCACCACTTTAGTCATAATTTTTGCGCTTAAGAAACGTTTATGACTTTAGCTCCGAAGTTCTTCTGTTTGTTTGATATTGTCATTAGTGCCACAAGTGGTGGAAAAGTGTATTTCAAGTGAGAACCCATAAGGCCGTAAGAACCAGAGCTGAGAAACAGATATTTTTTGGCGGCCCTCTAGGGTCTCGGCCCTATGGTTTAAAAAACACCAATCTAGATATGTTCTAGATATGTTAATACCATCTTTTGAAATCAAAACCCGAATTAAGGTTTTGGAAATCTTAAAAAGCTGGTTTAAACAAAATTCATGCAATGATTTGTTTTTTATTTCATATAACCATACCAAGTATGTGTGTATGGGGCGGCGATGTTGGGTCTATGGTGGAATTGGGAGCCTTTCTGTAGTTTTGTGTACGGGGGCTCAGAATTCTGTAACACTCCTGGTAGTAGGCGTTGCTGATTGCATATGATCGTCTTTCTATAGTTTAAGAAGTACTGTCAGAAGTCAAAAGTTTTTCAAACTTGTTTTACTTTTTTCTCTACATGTCACACATTTGAGTCCAAACTAAGAATATTTACAACGGGAACCCTGTCAGAGTTGATGCAAAGACTGCGTCTTGTTTTGATTGACCTCCTGTTCAATTGCCTTCAGCCTATATATCTAAAGATCATGGAGCTGGCTGGCCAGTGATATAGTTCTTATAGTCCATTTGGCACAAGTGTTGAAACAAGTCTGATTTTCTGCTCGACATGGTTGGATTTCAGCACAAGTGTGATGGTATTGTTCATTAAAGAGTTGATTGGGTCAAGTTTGGCTGACAACACTTTGTTTGTGGGGCTGTTGTTGTTCTTCATCCATGATTGGTGGTTACCGCGGCTCTACTCTTCCCCTACTGTGAAGTTGCCTCTTTTAGGAAAGTGAAATTTATAGCACGTGCTGAAACAAAGCTGTTGGATGCTGGAGCAGCTACTGCCATCTGTGGAGTAAATACAAACCACACCAGGAGGTTGCATACAGCCACAGCTGTGGTCCAATGTTCACAACCCATGGAACACTAATTTGAAATTTTACACATGTGATAATTTATGGTATCTGTTTTCTACCTTGTGTAAAAATGTTCAAATTAAATGACAGTACACTTTAACACAATTAAAAACTTGCTATGTTTCTCTTTTAACAGTTTTACGGAGGTGTGGATTCTTTCTTCATGAAAAGTTGATGCCCATGATGAAGACATCTTTCTGTAAGCATTGCAAATTAGTTAATTTTGTGTTAAGCCAAGCCAAGTTTATTTGCATAGCACTTTTTAAAAACAGAAACCACTGATTGAAGTGCTAAAAAGGAGTACAATTTGTAAAAAGTAAAACATAACTGAAAAATCGGGAGAAATGAGCAATTTTGAAAATAGTTCTATTATTTCCAACTGTCTGTGGGGCGTGAATAATTCCTGACCGGTGATTGGATGAGCACGAAGAAAAAGGAATGGGAGTGTGTCTGTGCGCATTTGATGAATAATGTTTACAGCTAATATATAAAATAAAATCAGTATCTCATATAAAAAATGTTACCTATATCAAAATGATTCCATAATAAATTAATTAAACTGTATGCCAGTCAATAGTGTTAACACGAGAGGGCGCTAAAAGATTGCACTGTATTAAAACGAGTCCTATACCAAAGTTAAGGATTAGTTATTCATTCATCTTGAAATATTTAAAACATCCATCCATCCATTTCCTACCGCTTGTCCCTTTCAATTAAATTATATTAAGTAAAAACAATTGGCAGACAGTTTGATTGTTGCTATGGTTAATGGTGGTGCGACAAAACCTATTTTCCCCTCAATTATCTTCGTTTTTTGTTAATCGCTGTAAATTAATGACATTATTTCACATTAAAAAAAAAAACACTGCCTAAGAGTTCCATGTGCAAAAAAGTTCCAGCGGTATTATAGGTTTATAAATTAAAAAGGTATGCATTTTCAAAATAATATACTATAATTTGCTTTTCAATACTTTTACTGAAAACATTGTTTTAATCACGCTTCACTTCAAGTTAATTTGCCTCAAAGTTTTCCTCCGATCCATGCACACAAATATTGTTACGTATAGGAAATATTGACAGGGTAGCGTGGTCATATTTTTCTGTTGAAACTCATCACAACAACATACTGTATGTGTCATCTGTAATAAAGGCAACATTCATTTGAGCTCATTTTCACTTTGCATAAACCCCCCCAACATTTACTGAAATAACAACTAAATGCACATACTTTGAATAGTCTTGAATATTGGAATACTATTCTGAAGCTAGGACGTTACATCATGTAATATAATTATTGAACGCACTCATGTGCTCTGACATTAACAAGAAGGCATTTTCATGCTCTTGCAGAAGAAAATACTGATATGGTGTAGATTATTTATTTCTATAATGTCAATGTTTTATTTGTATTATTTTGTTACCCTTCATATTTTATGGTTTATTTTAATAATGATAATTGGGGGAAAAAAGGCCCATGATGTCGCAGGGTGGTTGGCCTCCATAAAACTATATATTTTTTTAGAAATAGTCTTTCACAAATATTGATAATGACTTTAAAAATTAAAAATAAATAATGTCTGTTCCATGGCCCCAAAATATTTAACTGACTCAACAAACTGATTCTGAGTCCATTTTGACTTTATTTAATGGCTCATATAAAAAGCCATTCTCAGAAGGAAACATAAAAAGTTATCACTGTAAAATAAAAATCACTTTACAACATGCTTCTTTAAATAAAATAATACAAAAACACAACAGTGGGTAAACAGAAACTCATTTCCAAACCTTACAAATAAGTTCAAAAGTGCGCCTAATGATATAGACCCCTACATACAAGAAACGTCGTGGTTAAATAGAACTCCCCACAAATACATTTCATATCATGTCAAAGCAAAAATCCAAGTACATCTCCGTATATTTTCAAATATTTACTAGAATCCATATACAACTAGAAATAGCTATACAAAATCGTCTCCTGGACAAATACATTACTCACCTTTTGACATAGGCCGTATATGCTAACCTACACGTTTCAATATGTACAGCACACGTTTGCAGTAATTTAAGGAACTATAACTTGGTGTGTGTGCGTGTGCGTGTGTGAGTGTGTGTGTGTGTGTGTGTGTGTGTGTGTGTGTGTGTGTGTGTGTGTGTGTGTGTGTGTGTGTGTGTGTGTGTGTGTGTGTGTGTGTGTGTGTGTGTGTGTGTGTGTGTGTGTGAGAGAGAGAGAGAGAGAGAGAGAGAGAGTGATTTCCAACATGATCACTATAAACGTAATTTTACTCCCATGTATTCCATATGTGTCGGTAATAAAGTGCCAGAGTTTGCCCATGACCAATAATGCGTGACAACCCATCCAAAAAATAAGGCGTGGAAATAAATGGTGTCCTATGTTTTTTTTTATTTTAAATGTTTTATTGTATTGTATTTTTTAGTGCTCCTACAACTTTTGACGAATGTTCCACCTGAAGGGATATTTATATTGTGGAACAACAAGATATGATATAGGCCTAATTTCACCAGTAAATGACAGTAGTGTCCGCAGTCAAAACTCTGCACACAACTCTGCACAAAACTGGCATATTTTCTCAATAAATGGCGTGGAGCATTTTGTAATTCATATGTCTTTAAAAACAATTATGGGGCTATCTAAATTATGGGAAAATGACACTGAAAAGTAAGTCCTTACCCACCAAATGTGTTAGGCCTAGTTTCTGAATAATATTGGAGTACACTTTGGCCGTTGGAAAAAAAAGAGCCTCACTATAAAAAAGTTACCAGGATTTCACAGCATTTAAAAGTACTATTTCACAGTAAACGCTGTAACCAAAGTTTCCTGTACCTTACAACAAATGACTGTAAAAATTACAGTATCCTTATATTTCACAGCATTTTACGCCACAGTGGTTTACTGTGAATGTAATGCAATTTATTAGCCAGTAATTTACTGTGAATTTATAATATAATTTTTACAGTGCTTTTTTTAGTCAATACGTTTACTCCATCATTACAAAAAAAACCTATACCCCCCATAAAATGCATGATGCCGTAATATAATAATATAACTTTATAGCCATCAACAAATAAAAAATATAGGCCTTATTCCTATTAAACGGCATAGAATAATGGGAATGCCTATACATAAAGTGTGTCCATTGCACCATACTTAAAAACATACAGACCAATTTGGAGTATTGTGCATGTCTCTATCAAAACACGTATTTTTCTTAGCAAATTTTACACCTAATCCCTCTTGTTGACAAAAGTATAGGACACATTTCTTGAAAAAAAAAAAGTATAGTCCCATTAAAGACCAAAACTGTTCACTGTCATGCCCTTGTTGAAAATGATGATTTATTTAATGAGAAACATTGTGCATAACTGTGTGTATTATTGAGAAATGTAACGGCCTATGTTCTTAATAATGAAGAGACACATTTGGAGCATTACGCACACAATATGTCCACTGCCATGTCCTTACCAAAACTTCTCTTGTGGTTGACACATGAAGTGAGTTAGAGGCCGTTCATGCCGACGCCCTGGCTCGTCTCTGCCGGGTGCAACAGGTCAGGGGAGTGGCACGGCGGGCTCCCCGGTGCGCTGTGCTCGCTGTCGGTATCGCTCCCCCTCTTGCCTCCGCTCCCCCCGGAGCCTGAACCGGCGGACCCCCCGGCGCTGTGAGTCTTTACGTGCTTACTCAGGTGGTCGCTTCGCATAAACCGCTTGTTGCAAACCGGGCAGGCGAACCTTTTCTCCCCGGTGTGCGTGCGCAAGTGTCGCTGGAGCTCGTCGGAACGCGTGAAGCGCTTGCCGCAAAAGAGCCAGTTGCACACGAACGGCCGCTCGCCGGTGTGCCAGCGCAAGTGCGCCTTGAGATGAGACGTTTTGCCGTAGACCTTCCCGCAGCCCGGGATGTGACAGCTGTGGAGGCCCTTCCTCCGGAGGCTGGCGCCCGCCGGTCCGAGTCTCTCCGCCTCCTGGCAGTTCGGACAGTCGCAGGTAGCTCTGCCCGAGTAGCGCCGGGCGGATGACCTCGGAGACCCCGCTAAGGAGGCGGGTGGACCCCCTGAGAGCATGGTGCCCCCTGCACCGGTTAACGGAGAGGGGCTGGTGTCCGGATAGGAGGATAGGACCGGCTTGAAGCCGTCCATCAGGTGCTGGCCGGTGGTCAACAGGTGCGGAGAGGGGTTTGTACTAAAGGCAGAGTGACTTAAAGTGGAATAATCAGAATTATATCCGCCCAGAGGAGAGTGTAAGGACGTCTGCAGTCCACCGGAATGTAACGACGTCTGTAGCGCGGCTCCGTTCGGGTTCTGCACGTCGATCCAGCCGGCTCCCACGTCCCACCAAGCGGACGCCCCGGTGGTCCCCACCTCCCCCGCGGGGATGCCGGGGTGCGACGACTTGAACCAGGACTCGTACGGGTGCGCCACGCTCATCCTCGGGTAGATGCCCTGCAGGCTGTCCACGGACGTGTGCACCTTGGAGATGAACACCGGCTGGTGGCTCGACTCTTGGGAGCCGTTCGACACGGAGGCTTGGAACACGGAGTAGTCGTTCCCGAAGTGGGCCGCGGCGCCGGACGAGGCGCCGGACGTGAGGGAGAAGGCGCTGGAGCCCGTGGAGCCGTTGGAGGCGAAGGAGTCCGAGATGCCGCAGCCGTTGCGGGACACCCCGAAACCGGACAGACCGCTGCCCAGACTACAGCTGCTGGCGGCGGCTCTCTTCCACGGGTGGAAGCCTTTGCCGAATGACGAGGAGTTATCCGAAATGGCGGACGGTGAAGGGCTCGGACTCCCTATCTTGTTACATGTTGCCGCTAACATGGCTAAAGGAGTCGATCCCAACCTCGGCTCCTCCTGCAGGGGACAGAAAAGCTGCAAGTTAGTGTTCAGGACGCACTTTTTCCCCCACACTAAAACATTGCATCTGCTTCTAATCTCCAGCTTCCATACCTGCGCAAACTTTTACAAGAGACCTTAGCGCACCAACTTCTATCCCATCTACTGACAACACAAGCTACCGGACTGTGCTGCAAGTTTGCCCGCGGATGTTAAAGTTTAATCCCTCCAAGCAGAGAGGAGCTGCCCGCAGTGACAAGAACTAATTGAAGCAGTAAGAAAGTCCTTTGAGGAGACTCACCCCTAGAAGTGAAGTTGCCATCACACACACACAAAAAAAGCACAGCCCTCCTCTGAGGATCTTTTTATATTTATGAATCCGAGCACTGTTTTTTTTTTCGTTTTTTTTTTTAGAGGTGTGCAATACAATGATGTGTTCCGCCCATTCTTCCACGGTTCTGCGCTCCTCTCCGGCTTTGAAGTGGCGCTGTGACACGGGCGTCCAATCAGGGGCTCCGGCGCGCCGCGCGGCCGCCGCACGGCCCCCGTGAGGTCATCAATAGACAGGCTCTCCACCCCCCTAGCCGCCCCCTCCATAATAAAAGACAGCGGAAGGAAGGTAAAGTTAAATGAGAGTGAATAAGGAGGGAGGAATTAGGGGGGCCACTTATTGAATTTTATTATTTTTCCCACATTACATTCCATAAATTAACAATAAAATTGAAAAAAAGAGCTCTGCACAAAAAGTTGTCAATTTTATCTTAGTATTATTACTACACTTAAAACTTTTTATTTTTTAAAATCAGTATTCTGCTTAGCAAATGTTGTTACCTCTTTAACTTAATATACACATATATGACTCACAGTATAAAGGCTGCTTTGTTCCCGGACTATTAAACTAACTTTCCCATAATTGAAGTCAATTATCTTGGCACTTTTGATTAAAACTAGTCGATGGTTTCACAGTCGGATGATTCATTTTATGAGGAAGGTGAGCAGACTTTATTCCATGCCTCCGAATTTCAACCCAGGCAATATGCATATTGTAACTTAACTGCGCTTTATTTATTAAACTAAGTGGTCAGGCCGGAGTTGGAATATAAATGTTGGTTATATTGAATGGGGTTCATCACTTTGCACACTGACATTTTGTTAAAGCTGCTG
>NC_084741.1:35852476-35927476 GCF_033978785.1 Entelurus aequoreus
CAATCACTCAGCCCAAAAGACAGTTCACCTAACCCAATGTTCATAAAGCTTATATATTTTTAAAAAGTTACGTACGTGACGCGCACATACGGTCAAGCTATCAAATGTTTAGCAGCCAAGGCTGCATACTCACGGTACCTGGTATTCAGCTGGGAATGACTAAAACAGTAAATAAACACAAGACATATATTTACTCTATTAGCCACAACACAACCAGGCTTATATTTAATATGACACAAATTAATCCTGCATAAAAACACCTACGTCTTTGTTATGCTAACTCCTAGCTCCTATGCTAGCTCCTAGCTCCATAGAACACGCCAATACAATTCAAACACCTGATCAACACACACAATCACTCAGCCCAAAAGACCGTTCACCTAACCCAAGGTTCATAAAGCTTATATATTTTAAAAAAGTTACGTACATACGCAAAAAAAAAGTTGCGCACATACGGTCAAGCGATCAAATGTTTAGAAGCCAAAGCTGCATACTCACGGTAGCACGTCTGCGTCTTTGTCATCCAAATCAAAGTAATCCTGGTAAGAGTCTGTGTTGTCCCAGTTCTCTACAGGCGTCTGTGTATCGAAGTCAAAAGTCCTCCTGGTTAGAGTCTCTGTTATCCGAGTTCTTCCATCTTGACTGCATCTTTCGGGAATGTAAACAAAGACGCGCCGGCTGTGTACTGTTGTTGCTGACTTCCTTCGAAAAATACGTCCGTTTCGCACCGACAACTTTCTTCTTTGCTTGCTCAGCTTCTTTCTCCATAATGCAATGAACATAATTGCAACAGATTCACGAACACAGATGTCCAGAATACTGTGGAATTATGAAATGAAAACAGAGCTTTTTCGTATTGGCTTCAATGTGGAAGGCATACCCGTGTTCCCCGGGCTACGTCACGCGCATACGTCATCCTCAGAGGCGTTTCAAACCGGAAGTTTAGCGGCAAATTTAAAATGTCACTTTATAAGTTAACCCGGCCGTATTGGCATGTGTTATAATGTTAAGATTTCATCATTGATATATAAACTATCAGACTGCGTGGTCGGTAGTAGTGGGTTTCAGTAGGCCTTTAAGTGCTCAGGAAGCCAGTGCAGGTGAGCCAGTATAGGCGTAATATGATCAAACTTTCTTGTTTTTGTCAAAAGTCTAGCAGCCGCATTTTGTACCAACTGTAATCTTTTAATGCTATATGTTTCTTAAATAAACTGTCAATAAATCTAAGTGCAACAGAAATTACAGCTTCACCACTTTAATCATAACTTTTGCGCTTAAAACTTCTCCATGACTTTAGCTCCAGACTTCTTCTGTTTGTTTGATATTGTCATTACTGCCACAAGTGGTGGAATAGTGTATTGCAACTGAGTACCGCTGTGGCCCATATCTTTTGGTGGCGCTCGAAGGGGTGCTCAACTATGGTTAAGAAACACTGTGGTAGAGGATTACTTACAAAGTAACAGTTCCCCTTGCCCAAAAATGCAGTTAATATGATCCCATCGATTTAATTATAATGTCCTATCCATCCATGAACCAGAAAGTTAAGTTTTAACAGACAAACAAAAATACTCATGTACTCAAGTATATATTTAACTTTTTTAGGGCTGCAACATAATCGTTTAATTTTATTAAGGAAAAACAACCTTTGATGTATATTCCATTCCTTCAATTAATTGTGTAATGAATGTATCTAATAAAAATAGATACAATCCGGACTGCATTGAGTGCCTGGAACTTTAAATATGCGGACACAGTTTCCTCATGGCCGCTGCTGTAGATCGCACTTGAGAGCGGTGATGAGTCGGTGCCTTGATTTGTGTGACAGAAGAGAGTTTTTTGTTTGTTTTTAAATTTTTATTAACGCACACATGTTCAAAGTGCAATTTTAATGTTGATGATGTGAATTTATCACAAAAAACGAATGAAGGTTTGCAGGCAGAAACATTGTTGTGAATTTAAACTTTTTTTCCCTAAAATACGCATTTAGGCTCATGTGTTGTACATTCGATTAAATCAAACACACTAATTGATGGATTACTTGATTTCTTAAAATAATCAATAGCTGCAACCTTACACTTGTTTTTTGCCCTTAGACTTGCAATGGAATCATTTCCCAGGCCCACATATTCTTAATTTCCATTAAGCAAGGAGTATAACTAAACATACCGATATACCAAAATACATTTGTTAAAGGATTTTCTTCGCTGTTTAAAATGCAATGGATCGTTTTCCTGCGCCTGAAAATGCAAATGACGTCTTATCAGTGTCTTGATATCTTTCTCCTTGACCTAGGAAGTGATTGCTAACATATATCAGTGATGCTGCTAGCTCAGTGTTCTATGTCCATAACACATTAAACTCCGAAAAGATGCCGTAAAATCACTATTCTTGCATCCATGGTATTCAAATAATTGTCCCCTTCAAAAACGATACATTACGACAAACAAATTGTTTTTAAAATCATAGTAACTATAAAAAAAACGTTACTGTCAGAAGACCACGCAAGCGCTGTTTGGACCCTGCACTGTACACTGTACACTGATCACCTGTACACAGTATCGCAACATGCTAGTTTAGCTGTTACCAAAATTCACCACGGATTTAATTTCGACAATTAAAAGTACAAACCTCATAGTAAATCTACGTTTCCACTGCTCAATGCTGTGCTCATTTGTGTCGACGGAGTTTTAACATTAAGGGCACATGCTGTAATAAAATGAATAACATTTATATTACTTACAAAAGTCTATTGAGGTGGTGAATGTTTTCTTTGTGTTAAAATCAGCACTTTTATCGGTCATTTATTTTGATTCCATAATTTTGTGGACAACATTTAGTTTTTATTTCATTGTAATTTATTTAGCTACTGTTTATTTTGCATTAAAATGCTATGTTATATTTGAATTTGTATGTCAAGCCACTGAGGGACAAGCGGTAGGAAATAGATGTATTAATGGATGGATGGACTTCAGATATCCGTTACCAAGTTTTGAGCAAAAAGATGGCATACATTCAAGTAAAGCATTTTAAAAAATGTTCCTGTGTGACATTTTTTGCATCCGCATCCAAATATCACTCCCTTTGTTTCTCACACAAATCGTTGTTTCACAAAGCAAGTCTTTTTTTTTTTTCTTTAACGTGTCGCCAAGTCTACATCTGTTTTTTTTTTTTCTCCCCCTCACATGCTGTTTCAGTCTAGCCTTCAAAATAAAATCATGCTAGTTTACAGCAGTATACACCACAATGCCACAATCTGCCCTGTTTGTTGTCAGAGCGCATTCTTCTGATTGCAGAACGCTCACAAGCAGACATCAGATTAGGGAGTGTAGAACTAAATGTTGTATTGATGTTTTTCCCAAATTGGACTTGCTTTGTCTACTTTTATGGGTACAAGAAAATATTTTACATTTTGTAGGGCAGCGGGCCCATAAAAAGTTTGCTCAATGCTAAAATACATACAGTAGCTGGACTGCTAAATGTACGTGTGCATGCATCAAAGCGTAAGACTTTAGGCTCTGTAACTTCTTGTTGTGCTTATCCACCAGGAGGTTCGGGTAGGGGGTGAGAGCAGAGAGCAGATGTCCGTGTGCATATAGATCTGCCAAGTGGGTCCAGAGCGCCGGGGCAGCCACATAGACACAAGGGCCCCAAATGGTGTGACAAAGGATGTGCAGGAAGCCCCTCTCCGCCTGGATGAGCCCCAGAGTGGGTGCCAGCCTTTTAGAGCCAGAGCCTTGTGTTCTTCAGCAGGACGATGAGGTGATACGCTAACATTATGCACACAAAATACACAATAATTTGCACAAATGAAAAGATGAATGTTGACATCTCAACATGCGCCAAACTTGCATGTTCACTGCAGATATTTAGACCCTCGTGGAATTAGCCATGTTGCGATTGCGCCAATTCAGGCAAATTCAACCAACCCCCGTGAATTATGCACAGCCTTATAACTTTGTCCAATACAATCCACATTTTGGCGAATCATCGTGCTTTTTGCCAATCAAATTTTTCCCTGAATAGCTCCAACTGACATGTCAACTGTCTAACCCATCAAATGTCTTTCTGCGCTGCCCACCCACGTCCTCACTCCCTTGTTTACATTGACAGAGCTGTTGAAGTGTAATAATGCTAATCTTCCACAGTCTCTCATTTACCAACAGATTCACACTCAACAGCTCTACAATGTTCTCAACCTTAGGCGCCGATACATTGCCGAGCACCCACGTGGGATTAATGGCAACTTTCAATTTTTAAAATAATTTTTGAAAAATCAATCTTGTTGCACTTAATTTTGTGGCGAGTTTGGTCCGTTTTACAAAATAATAAAGCCACAAATCAAGTGGGATATTAACTTCGCTGAACATAATTTTTTATTTTTAGTTTTAATACACACACACCGAGCACCCACTGGCAGAAATGTAGATTAGTGCCTATGTTCTCAACTACAGCAGGAATAAACCACATGCAGCAAATTCATAAAATGGCAAGCAGATGCAATGTTTTTGGAAAAAAAAATGCCTTTGAATGAGCTATAGACAAAGATAATCATGATCCACTGCATATTACTTATTAGGTTTTATTAGTCCGTGGAATGTAACAACTAGTTCCTATGCATAATGCCTCTTGTGGTTCCTATTCATAAAGTGGAAGCTTACCAATGCACGCATGTAAGCTATGCATACCACATCATGTTACATGTACAGTGTTACCTCGGAATATGAGTGTCCCAGTGTAAGAAGTTGAATAGGAGCTGTCTCTCGGCTAATACTTGTGCTTTAGGTTGCAAGCAAACATTCTGGATATGAGCCTCCTCACAGTTAGTTGGCATGGCGAATGCCACAGCAATCTTCATGAAATCCACCCAAAACATCTGTTCTTACCAGCTGGCATTACTATACAGTAGCTTATAGCTAGAGATTGACATACTTACTTCTGTTTTCCAACCATGGGAATGAAGACTGAGTGTGAAGGACAGCGCTGAGAAGAAGAAGCCAATGATATTCATTAAATTAAAGAAACAACTCATCAAAAAACATGACAGAGCGTGCACTTCGAGTGCACTATACTGTAGCAAAAGGAGTCAATAACGGCTGCCAAGGATTTTACTTTAATTCATAGATGGCAGGCATTTATTCGTGAAAATATGGAGACGCTGCTGATGGTGTGTTTGATGGAAAAGCAACTCAAAGAAATATAGAAGAGGGCTGCTCTCCAAATGCTGTACATTATAATTACATTACTTCATAAACATACCAGATGTTTGCGTTACATTATGGTGTATTGTTTTTATACAATATTAACATTTTAAAGTTTGTTTTTCTTTTCAAAGGCATGTTATGTGTTAAAATTGTGTTTTTTTTGTAGGGGCCAAGCACCGATTAAATTGATTTAAATTCATTTCAATACGCGACAAGTTTTTCGAGGTACGAACTGCATCACAGAACCAATTGAACTTGTAACTCAAGTTACCACTTATCAAATTAGACTGCAGATATAGTCTTTAAAACAACTTGTAAAAACTGGGGTTTAACTTGATATTTTTACACATAATCATAAATTAAATGCTATGGCAGTTTCATGAATTATGTAAAAGGGACACAGAGATGGTAAAAATCTAACCATTGTATGTGTTTTGCTAAAGGAATTGCAGGTTTGACGCTATAAATACACAGTCAGTATTCTAATTAAATGAATTATTGTTTAAAAACAGCAAATAAATACTTGTCATGGTATTGTATTAAATGTATTAAACGCATAAAAGTAGTTAAATCAAAATACTCTCTTTTTAAATATCTACTACTATCTAAATATATTTGCATCCATTTAAACTAGGTGATTGTGTCGTGAGGCGATGAAAAAAAGCGATGGAGAGCGGCCTTGACCGTGATCCAAGCACAGGTGTGCGGCCTGGCCTGAAGTGAAAGAGGTGCAGTGAACCATAAACAATTATATAAATGTCTGACAAATAAAATGGCTAGTTAACAGTCTTTTGACTGCTCTAACCTCTCAGCCTTTGTCGGGTATCGATCAGCCAGCTGTTCCCTGCTTTGTGCGGCAAGACGGGAGCTTCTGGTTTCTCCTTGGTTGAATGAGAGCCGCCAAAACACTTTTCTCCTCCTCCTGCTCTAGTGAGCTCTACCCAAAACAAAGATCTCAATAGAGACCTCGCCTCTAGATCACATCTTATGTATTTAATATGCTCTCTTAAAGCTGCTGTGTGGGTGTTTTAATGGAGGACTTTTTAAAGTGTGACCCAGGAGCCTCCGCTGAGACACTAATATGGCTGAGCTCCCGCCACCGCCCCCACTTCTAGAAAAGCTGTTTTTCTGGAGCATTATTTCTGGAGTTTTCTGCACACCTCAGACTTGATTTGCTCTGTCACTGCAGGAACTAAAACAGGGGTGTCAAACGTACGGCCCGGGGGCCGCATCAGGCCCGTAGACAGGTTTAATCTGGCCCACGGCCCACAAAATACCATTAAGTGTAACATGAGCTGCAATTTTTTTAATGAAAGAAACTGCTGTTCTAAATGTGTCCACTTGATGTCGCAATAGGAATTCAAGTGTAACCCACGTCACACATGACACTGTTTAAAGAAGACGTGTCAGCTGACTTTAAGCGCCCTCTGGATTGGCTGCTGCTACTCCAATCAGCGTAAATTGTGGCTGGCAACAGACTAATGCTGTAGCAACGCACCATAACTTTTTTTTAATTGAAAATTATCCACTCAACAGATAAAAACAACGAAACAGTAAAATGCAAAGTCAACATGACCATCATCTTTTTAGTTAGAGTTCCGTGCGGTGCTCGCTGTTTGTTGACGGCACCCTGAACTCCATTGTAAAAATGTGTGTTTCTACATTTGTTGTTTTTTCTATTTTATTTTATGATTAAATCTACTATGTTCACATCGGTTAAGTTTGTAGTTATGTTACCTTTAATTTAGCTATTATGGTGTCATTTTGATCATTGTTTTGATTATATTATCATTGTAATATTTGAATGTGTTGTGGCATTTGTGGATGTCACCAATGTGGCGGTGTGAGGAAACACTTGTTTGCTTTTCCAAACACGTCTTTAATGAACTGCCAACATGATAATGCTGAATAGGAAGTGCTTCAAGTTTAATGGCTTTGTAAAAACATGGAGATATAGTTCATGGTGTTTTGGAAACGGCACCAGTGTTTTGCCAAGAGGATTAATTGTCATGTATACATTTTCAGAATATGCTTGTTCTATTTTTGGCCAAAGAAAACACATTTGAAGTTGCCTTTATTTTTAAGTTATCATGCCATGATTCTACCAGTCCGGCCCACGTGGGAATAGATTTTCCTCCATGTGGCCCCGGAGATAATATAAGTTTGACACTCCTGAACTAAAAGAAACTTAGTTTTGTCTTAAATGGGACCTATGATGAATTTCGACTTTTCAAACGTATAAATGTTATAATGTTAGATACTCGTGTTGAACAAAGCCAAAGTGTAAAATCATAAGTTTCATGCATTTTGGCGTGAGCTTGCACACAGTTTTGGATACCTTTATTTGTGGGGTTTCGCAGTCTGGTTACGTCGTGACATCAGAGCGACATGGATGCCCCTATTTAGACATTAAGTCAAACTCTCAGCTAGGCTGTGATGTAACACAAAAAAGGTAGGATAAAGTATAGTTTTAATCTAAAAATATGATAACACCGTTATGTGACATGCAGTAACATAAACGCCGGTAAAAAAAAGCTTTTTTTTCGGAGATATGTTGAGACTTGGTGAATCTACAAACCCTGTTTCCATATGAGTTGTGAAATTGTGTTACATGTAAATATAAACGGAATACAATGATTTGCAAATCCTTTTCAACCCATATTCAATTGAATGCACTACAAAGACAAGATATTTGATGTTCAAACTCATACTTTTTTTTTTTTTTTTTGCGATAATAATAATTAACTTATAATTTCATGGCTGCAACACATGCCAAAGTAGTTGGGAAATGGCATGTTCACCACTGTGTTACATGGCCTTTCCTTTTAACAACACTCAGTAAACGTTTGAGAACTGAGGAGACACATCTTTAAGCTTCTCAGGTGGAATTCTTTCCCATTCTTGCTTGATGTACAGCTTAAGTTGTTCAACAGTCCGGGGGTCTCCGTTGTGGTATTTTAGGCATCATAATGCGCCACACATTTTCAATGGGAGACAGGTCTGGACTACAGGCAGGCCAGTCTAGTACCTGCACTCTTTTACTATGAAGCCACGTTGATGTAACACGTGGCTTGGCATTGTCTTGCTGAAATAAGCAGGGGCGTCCATGGTAACGTTGCTTGGATGGCAACATATGTTGCTCCAAAACTTGTAGGTACCTTTCAGCATTAATGGCGCCTTCACAGATGTGTAAGTTACCCATGTCTTGGGCACTAATACACCCCCATACCATCACAGATGCTGGCTTTTACACTTTGCGCCTATAACAATCCGGATTGTTCTTTTCCTCTTTGGTCTGGAGGACACAACGTCCACATTTTCCAAAAACAATTTGAAATGTGGACTCGTCAGACCACAGAAAACTTTTCCACTTTGTATCAGTCCATCTTAGATGAGCTCAGGCCCAGCGAAGCCGACGGCGTTTCTGGGTGTTGTTGATAAATGGTTTTCGCCTTGCATAGGAGAGTTTTAACTTGCACTTACAGATGTAGCGACCAACTGTAGTTACTGACAGTGGGTTTCTGAAGTGTTCCTGAGCCCATGTGGTGATATCCTTTACACACTGATGTCGCTTGTTGATGCAGTACAGCCTGAGGGATCGAAGGTCACGGGCTTAGCTGCTTACGTGCAGTGATTTCTCCAGATTCTCTGAACCCTTTGACGATATTACGGACCGTAGATGGTGAAATCCCTAAATTCCTTGCAATAGCTGGTTGAGAAAGGTTTTTCTTAAACTGCTCAACAATTTGCTCACGCATTTTTTGACAAAGTGGTGACCCTCGCCCCATCCTTGTTTGTGAATGACTGAGCATTTCATGGAATCTACTTTTATACCCAATCATGGCACCCACCTGCCTGTTCACCTGTGGAATGTTCCAAATAAAAAAATGTTTATCAGTTTGAACATCAAATATGTTGTCTTTGTAGCATATTCAACTGAATCTTAGATGAGCTCAGGCCCAGCGAAGCCGACGGCGTTTCTGGGTGTTGTTGATAAATGGTTTTCGCCTTGCATAGGAGAGTTTTAACTTGCACTTACAGATGTAGCGACCAACTGTAGTTACTGACAGTGGGTTTCTGAAGTGTTCCTGAGCCCATGTGGTGATATCCTTTACACACTGATGTCGCTTGTTGATGCAGTACAGCCTGAGGGATCGAAGGTCACAGGCTTAGCTGCTTACGTGCAGTGATTTCTCCAGATTCTCTGAACCCTTTGACGATATTACGGACCGTAGATGGTGAAATCCCTAAATTCCTTGCAATAGCTGGTTGAGAAAGGTTTTTCTTAAACTGCTCAACAATTTGCTCACGCATTTTTTGACAAAGTGGTGACCCTCGCCCCATCCTTGTTTGTGAATGACTGAGCATTTCATGGAATCTACTTTTATACCCAATCATGGCACCCACCTGCCTGTTCACCTGTGGAATGTTCCAAATAAAAAAATGTTTATCAGTTTGAACATCAAATATGTTGTCTTTGTAGCATATTCAACTGAATATGGGTTGAAAATGATTTGCAAATCATTGTATTCCGTTTATATTTACATCTAACACAATTTCCCAACTCATATGGAAACGGGGTTTGTATAATCTTCATAGGGTTTATTCTCGACCATCTCTGGAGAAAAAAACATAGCGGTGATGACTTCAAGATATTTATTTAAACAGTGTACTTTTTCAAAAGATAAACTAAGATTTTGGAGAGAGTGCTTTCATTTGCAATCTGGGAACACCTCCTGAATCAAACATCTTGCAGGCTGACCCATAAAACGGCTTATAAAAGTGACTGTGGAGCAAAATTTACACGGAAGCTTATGCAACGCGTGTTATCTCGACCACAAGGAAGTGTTTTAAATGTAGATTCAAATCATTAGTTTATTTTAACAGGTTGGAAAAATGCTGCTCCACCTCCTTTGAAGTCTTCTGGCATCCTGGTTGTAATGGGAAACAATTTCAATTGGTGCTACTTTACTGTCCTTATCAGATGCTGTGTTTGGTCGGCATGGGAACCAGGGAACTGGACACTCGGATGGGCATAATCTGTCTTCCATATTAAGATAATTGCATGTTAATAGTGAACATGCTCAGAATTGAGGCGTGACGGGTCTTGTCATGCTACTATGTCGAGATGTGCCGCTAATGGTCCATCCCAGCTCCTGTCAATCAAAGCCTGCCGGCTGCAGCCAAGTGCTTCTTATATCCAAAGCCTCAGTGCTGCCTCAGTGTTACAAATGATTCTACTTCTATTAACAAAATTAAATGTGTGGAATAATTTATGTGTGCGTTTGATGGCTTAGTCTGTTGAATGTTATGATCTGCTTTCCCCGTGATAGATGGCAGTGTTTGTTTATCATAAAGCCTGATAACGGTGCGCTTCTTATTGACTTTCACTGAGGCCAACGTTGCACTTTGTCAGCAGCAGCCTCACAGACACACAAAGTGGAGTACTGTGGGATTAGCATTGGCTCTTCAAGTTTCACTAATTATCCTCCGGGAGGCATTCTTTCTTTCTTTCTGCGTAGGGTAAGAATGGAAGTGCGGGTGTACGCCTGTCACCTCTCAAGTGTTGCTCATGGGAGGGTTGGCGAGGTGCGGAGGGGGGGCGGAAGGCCACGCGAGGAACACGACAGAGAAATGTTTGCTTTTCTGTTATGTCATCCGAGAAGCACAAGAGGAAGACAAACTGGATGTGTTTGCTGAGCCCTGCTGAAGCTTGCACACAAACACACATCTCCTTGGAATCTTTTCAACTGTGAAGGTGATAACAAAACAAACACGGCGAAGGCTGAGGGGAGAGGCGGGGGAGGATTACCGACTGTCATGCATGGCCGTTTATTGATAAGCAAATATGTCGACATGATGGTGATATTTGTTGAGGGATAACAACTTCTGAATGGCGATAAGTGCATTTGCAACACAGCACTTATCGGCCATATCATTAGGTACATGTAAACATAGAAATGCACTACACCATGAAAAGAGCTGGTAGGGTTGGTAGGTTTAGCTTAATAAGCAAAACATCACATTGCAATCTACAACCTAAACGAGGACTATTCAATTGGTGGCCCAGCAATGACACCAGACCCATTTTAGTTCAAAACTTGGGACAGAATTTCATATTTTTGCAGCAAATTAAATATAATAAAAACACTTGCACTTCTGTTGTATGGATGAACTTGGACCAGTGTAAAGACAGTAGCAGATCCCTGCATTGACATAGTGGACATTTGTATTTTGCAAAAGAGGGCCATTTTTTTTCTGTAATTTTTAACTCTGACACTAGGAATAGACCAAAAAAAATGTCTACCATGAAGAATTCTGGTTCTCGAAATAAAAATAATAGTGAAGGGAGAAAGAAGCCCGGTCCCGGAGTCCTTAGCCTTTTGGAAATGTGGCTCAATTTAGTCGACTAGCCCTGGCCTAACTCTTCTTCGTACTTAGTACGATGGTATCTCTTTCTATGCCACATCAATGTGGAATGCGCTCCCAACAGGTATAAAAGAAAGGGCATCTCTATCCTCCTTCAAAACCACAATAAAAGTTCACCTCCAGGCAGCTACCACCCTAAACTAACACCCTCCCCGAATTGCTAATAATCAAATGTAAACAATCAAATGCAGATACTTTTTCTTTTTCTTATGCCTTCTGATCTCTCTCTCTCTCTCTCTCTCTCTCTCTCTATATCCACTACTTGATGTCCATACCCCCCCCCCCACACCCCTGATTGTAAATAATGTAAATAATTCAATGTGATTATCTTGTGTGATGACTGTATTATGATGATAGTATATATGATAGTATATATCTGTATCATGAATCAATTTAAGTGGACCCCGACTTAAACAAGTTGAAAAACTTATTCGGGTGTTACCATTTAGTGGTCAATTGTACGGAATATGTACTTCACTGTGCAACCTACTAATAAAAGTCTCAATCAATCAATCAAACTTATGAGCTCAATTGAGCTTGTAAGTCAAAAAACTTGAATCTTAAATTAGCGCCACCCATTTGAATGCATTGAAATCTATCAAGTCTGTGCTTGCCTCCCCAAAACAGCAGTTTTAACAAGTAACATCCCTTTGAAAAAGAAGAAACACTTTTAGATAAGACATACTGTTTGAAAATCAACACAATAGAATGTACCACAACTACAGTAATTGTATTAAATAATTTAATAATGTTTACTGCATTTACCTTGGAGAGCTGACTAATGTGATGTCTCCTTAAATCTCAGTTAAATCTTGTCTTGGCTCTAATGACATGGGAGTGCCACAAGGCGCCGTATTAGGGCCATTGTTGTTTGCCATGCATATAAAGGACCTTCCAAACTGTTGCCAGGGTGTCAACTGCCAGCTCTATGCCGACAACACAGTTATTCAGGTGCCTGCAAATAATTCTACAAACCCCGTTTCCATATGAGTTGGGAAATTGTGTTGGATGTAAATATAAACGGAATACAATGATTTGCAAATCATTTTCAACCCATATTCAGTTGAATCTGCTACAAAGACAAGATATTTGATGTTCAAACTGATAAACATTTTTTTTTTGCAAATAATCATTAACTTTAGAATTTGATGCCAGCAACACGTGACAAAGAAGTTGGGAAAGGTGGAAATAAATACTGATAAAGTTGAGGAATGCTCATCAAACACTTATTTGGAACATTCCACAGGTGAACAGGCAAATTGGGAACAGATGGGTGCCATGATTGGGTATAAAAGTAGATTCCATGAAATGCTCAGTCATTCACAAACAAGGATGGGGCGAGGGTCACCACTTTGTCAACAAATGCGTGAGCAAATTGTTGAACAGTTTAAGAAAAACCTTTCTCAACCAGCTATTGCGAGGAATTTAGGGATTTCACCATCTACGGTCCGTAATATCATCAAAGGGTTCAGAGAATCTGGAGAAATCACTGCACGTAAGCAGCTAAGCCTGTGACCTTCGATCCCTCAGGCTGTACTGCATCAACAAGCGACATCAGTGTGTAAAGGATATCACCACATGGGCTCAGGAACACTTCAGAAACCCACTGTCAGTAACTACAGTTGGTCGCTACATCTGTAAGTGCAAGTTAAAACTCTCCTATGCAAGGCGAAAACCGTTTATCAACAACACCCAGAAACGCCGTCGGCTTCGCTGGGCCTGAGCTCATATAAGATGGACTGATACAAAGTGGAAAAGTGTTCTGTGGTCTGACGAGTCCACATTTCAAATTGTTTTTGGAAACGGTGGACGTTGTGTCCTCCGGACCAAAGAGGAAAAGAACCATCCGGATTGTTATAGGCGCAAAGTTGAAAAGCCAGCATCTGTGATGGTATGGGGGTGTATTAGACAAGACATGGGTAACTTACACATCTGTGAAGGCACCATTAATGCTGAAAGGTACATACAGGTTTTGGAGCAACATATGTTGCCATCCAAGCAACGTTACCATGGATGCCCCTGCTTATTTCAGCAAGACAATGCATTGCAATGCAATTACATCAACGTGGCTTCATAGTAAAAGAGTACGTGTACTAGACTGGCCTGCCTGTAGTCCAGAAAATGTGTGGCGCATTATGAAGCCTAAAATACCACAACAGAGACCCCGGACTGTTGAACAACTTAAGCTGTACATCAAGCAAGAATGGGAAATAATTCCACCTGAGAAGCTTAAAAAATGTGTTTCCTCAGTTCCCAAACGTTTACTGAGTGTTGTTAAAAGGAAAGCCATGTAACACAGTGGTGAACATGCCCTTTCCCAACTACTTTGGCCACGTGTTGCAGCCATGAAATTCTAAGTTAATTATTATTTGCAAAAAAAAAATAAAGTTTATGAGTTTGAACATCAAATATCTTGTCTTTGTAGTGCATTCAATTGAATATGGGTTGAAAAGGATTTGCAAATCATTGTATTCTGTTTATATTTACATCTAACACAATTTCCCAACTCATATGGAAACGGGGTTTGTACTTTAGCTGGGTAGCAGTTGACATAATCTCTAGTTAACATTTCAGCTTGACTTCAAAAATCTCAATTAACACTAAATGTTAACAAAACAATTTCAGTTTGTTTCTCAATTAAAGCACAACCTTCAAACAATTTAATTAAGGTATGTATAGATAATGAAATTATCCAAGAAGCTAAAGAGACAAAGTATTTAGGAATAATTATTGACAATAATCTTAAATTCCAAAGCCAGGTAAAAAGTGTGTGTAAAAATATCAAGTCAACATTTAACTGCTTTTGTTTTGTTAGAAGAGAAGTGCCTCGTCAAACTGCTATGTTGTATTTACACGCAATGATATTCTCTCATTTCTCCTATTGTCTAACCTCGTGGTCGCAAACTTCACCCACATCCCTGAAGCCACTCATGTCCCAGTACAACCAAGCAGTCAAGGTATGTGACAGAACACATTTGAGGTGGCATCATTGTGACATCATTAAGAAACACAAGCTTTTTACATTTGAACATTTTGTAAAATTTCTCACACTGAAATTGTTTTTTAAATATCTAACTATTCATGTGCCACCGCTGGCTGTCAGACATCAAGGTTCTCAAAGCCCTAACACCAGATCCTTAGTCATTGGGGACTGTGTGGTTCCTAAGTTCAGAAACATCTTTTGGACAGTACACCAATTTTCCTCTAACGGAGCCAGACTGTGGAACACTCTTCCCACTGAATTAAAATGGCAAACTGACTTGAACATTTTCCTCAGACATCTGAAACTGTGGAAAAAATTAGAGCAACGTTGTACACATGATTAATCAATCAATCAATCAATCAATCAATCAATCAATCAATCAATCAATCAATCAATTTCCTTTATTTAACCAGGTAAAGACTCATTGAGATTAAAATCTCTTTTTCAAGAGCGACCTGACAAAGAAGGCGGCACAAACAACGTTACAATAATAATTACAACAAGACAATACAGGAGAACAGGTTTCTCGATCTTTTAAAATGGACTTAAACTCCCCCAAAGTGAACAATTCTGGTTCAATTAATGTATTGTAAATTTGATTCATTGTATATTTTGTAACATTTTAACATGTATTCTTTAACCGAGCAGCCTTCTGTGGACAGGTGTTGAAAATTAGCATGTTGTTGCTATAACACTTAAGGCAGTGCATCTGGTTTGTCCATATCAAATAATAATGAATATCTTTTAGACTGCTTCTCTGTTGTGTGACCGAAGGAACTGGTGTCATTGTTTATGTTGCACACAGATGTATGGAAAACAACCGACATGTATGTCTGCATAGGATCCAGTAAGCAGGGCTGATCCAGGAGCTCTTCTGTAGAAAACAACTAACTGAAACATGTCGGACAGACGACAAGGCAGTTTCTCAATATTTTCATGGATTAATGTTCACTGTGTGAATGTTGTTTTGGCGCAGAGGCAAAATTTTCCTTCGGTACGGTCCAGACTGACGACGCTACGGCAAGGCTGCCTCTCCGAGTCTTCTACAGTGTTGGACATGTTTTTAACGGCTTGTTTTTCTGATTCGCTGGATGTCCTTCGCACTCACATTCCCAATTTCGTTGACTGGAGTGCAGGATTGTGACGATCTCTGGCTTTTGGGCTGTGGACAATTACTAATGCTATGCTCATCTGATACTGTAACCACCTCACCATATTTGCTTGAATTGTATGCACATGATTAGGTATGCCTAATGTTGTGACCCTTGAGTGTTGAGTGTCACTCCTAATTATAAGATGATTGATTCCTTTTTTCTTTAAGTTAAGTTCTATTCATGTGCACATTGGATGAGTATAGATCACCTTTCACACAGAAGAGAAAACAATGCTTTAATTAAGAGTTGGTCCGATTTCCCTGAGGAGTGATTGTCGTCTTCCATTAACTTAGTTTATCATATAATAAAGAGGTTGCCTTGTCCTTCGTCACCCAGACAATTGGTTTTAATCAGCCAGCAGGCCTTTCATGACTGATAATTTATGCTAAATTGACAAGATTGTAGAATGTCACAGGAAATCATTATGACAAGGCTCATGTCAGCGCCTGTCACCGTCTACTTTTAGCCAGCTCATGGCCGACAAGTTCTTAAATACGTAAATAACAGTGACAGACCCTGAAGCTCTATGTCCTGACAGCTTTTTTTTTAGTAACAGCTACACAATTAAACACAATCACAAGAAGAATATAATATGAGGAAAAATCCAGTTTATTATGCAGTAAATTTCATGTACAGTATAAGGACAATGCAGCATCCTCGTGCAAAAATAACTTCAGTATTGTAAAACCTCTCAAGTTAAACATGATTTGTTTTGTGACAGTGAAGTTGGGTTTCAAGTTAGGTTAATTAATTTGTCACTTGTTCCAATTGGAACCATCATGAAGTCTTTATTGAACATGCAGGAAATATTTTAAGTAAGATTCTAACATACAGAATTGTCAGACAAATAAACTAAACACTGTGGTACCTAAAGTTTTGTAATCTGTTCCAAATGGTCAGACAAAGATTGAATCGTACAAAAATAGAAGCAATTATTAATATAAATCTGGTTAATCCGTTCTAAACACCCACATATATTTAAACTAAACACATTTTATGGAGAATGATTATAGTTTTACATGCAGAAAACAATGTGATATAATATATACACATGATGAATGAAATGGATAAATGAACATTATTTTTACTTTCACTGAAGACTCTTGTTGACAGGATGAGCTGAGTGGAGGAGTCTTACTTGAATTCAATAGTGTTTCTCACCTTCTTTATCAAAGTGCTGGCACTCAAAATCTTTTTTGGGCCCCATGGTGGTTTATTTTAAAGTCATACCAAATTATAAAAAAGCACAGAGACTTATTCAACGACTCATGAAATTTTTGCGCACTTGAGTCTGTGGAATGATGGACTAGTTTGTTACGTACAGTATAATGTATAGCTTTATGATAATCAAGACGTCATATGAAAATTTGGGGAACATTTTTTTCAAAATGAGATGTACAATCAAAGTACAACTGTAGGACAAGTCACATCTGATGAAATAGAAGGAGAACAGTAAGGTCTAGGGAGTGATACCGTCACTGAGCAGTGTTTTATATTGTAGTTTAATAAAATTGTGTATGTAATTGATGTGTTGTTCTAATGGTACTGGGCAACATATCAATGAAAATCATCAGGCGAAATTAATCAAATGAGAACCCCTACATACCTTCTCCATCAACAGAATTTCATATACATCTTATGTCGTATAACTAAAACTGGAGGCCACAATGGTAATAATTGGAAGCTTTGCACTAACCGTTCTTACTAAAAGTGTCACATTACCACCAAAAGCAGCAATCATTTATTTGTACAAGACAAAAAAACATTAAGCCCTGTCCGTACAAAATACCACATTAAAGATGCATGCTAACGCAGTCAAAACTGATAATTGTAACGACAACAAGGCATGCTGGGAAACACTTGCCTTTTAGACGCACGTCAGATTTGCCAACTCTTCCAGATTTTGCGGAGGTCTCGCCGAAATTGGCCTTGTCGATTGACATCCCGAATGAAGTTGCAAACCTCTCAGATTCAGCTGTTTTTGTGTGCACATTAAATATTGTAGCTTTTCCCCCGATGTTAAAAGGATGACGAGGAGCTGGTCAATCAACAATCACGTTATTAAAATGAGGAACCAAAACTGTCTCAGTGTGCACACAAAGTGGCTCTCTCCCACAGTATCTCCTGATCTGTCTCAGATTGTCATAAAATAGAATTTATCAAGCTCAAACAAACAAACACAGATAATTCTAAAAATGCACATTTACTCGAGAGGAAGGTCAGTTGTTTCCTCCGGAAGTGGTTGGGCCTACCGCAAAGCCTCAACAGGACTGCCTTGTACGGGAAGAACAACAAGCTAAAACTGCCCTTCAGTAGTCTGACGGAGGAGTTTATGGTTACCCGAGCTAGAGAGGTGCTGCTGTATAGGGACTCCAGCGACAACAAAGTCTCCTTGGCAGGCATAGTAGTGAGAACCGGCAGGAAGTGGAAGGCTCACGAGGCAGTCAGCCAGGCTGGGACACGGTTGCGACACAGCGAACTAGTGGGAACAGTGGCATCCGGACGGGCAGGTCTCTGTAGTAATCCAAGACCTCACCACAGCAAGTCCCAGGGAAAGAAAAGGCGACAGCTGATCCAGGAGGTGGTCCGAGCAAGGGTGGAGGAAGCATGCTGCAGTAGGACAGTAGGGGTGCGGCAGTAGGGCGCATGGATCCGATGGGAAGAAGCAGCCAACCGGAAGATCTCGTGGACAGAGCTTTGGAGATCTGAGCCACACTGGATCAAGTTCCTCATACAGTCGGTGTATGAAGTATTACCAAGCCCGTCCAATCTCTTCCGCTGGGGCTTAGCCGAGACTCCACTTTGCTCTCTCTGCCAAAAAGCTGGATCGCTGTAGCACATCTTGAACTGCTGCTTGCGGGCACTTGGAGACGGGCGTTACCGCTGGTGCCATGACCAAGTGCTGCAGGTCATTGCAGAGGTCATCAGCACAGGGATCTCCACCAGCAAACACCAACAACCAACAATGCAGTCCATCGCCTTTGTTAGAGCTGGGTAGAAGCCACAACAGCACCGGAGTAAAGCAGGGGGGCTGCTGGCAACAGCTCGGGACTGGCAGCTGAAGGTTGACCTGGGGAGACAGCTCAAGTTCCCAGAGAACATCGCGGTGACCTCACTCAGGCCAGACATAGTCCTGGTGTCTGAAACAACGAGGCAAGTGGTCCTGCTGGAGCTGACTGTCCCCTGGGAAGACCGGATGGAGGAGGCCTTCGAGAGGAAGAGGGCCAAGTATGAGGAGCTGGCAGGCGAATGCCTAAGCAGGGGATGGAGTACCCGATACAACCCAATCGGGGTCAGGTGCAGAGGGTTTGTCGGCCAGTCTCTCATCAGGGCACTCAATACGTGAGAGTAAAGGGACTGCAGAACAGGACAGCCATCAGAGACATCACCGATGCAGCAGAAAAAGCATCGAGATGGGTGTAGATCAAGCGGGGGGATCCGTGGGCGACTCAAGCTATTTAGACACAAGCTGGAGCCTGATTAACCCTGGTTGGGTCACTTGGGCAAGGGTTTCTGTTGTGAGACCCGAAACACCCAATGAACCCAGGATACAACACTGATGATGTGTGTAAGTTGCACCAAGAGTGTTTGTTAGAACTCCACTAAAAAAAAGGAAATCGACTCAAGCGGAATTACATTTAAAAAAGTCTGCCCACATTGAAACACATTTGTTGGCTGTCATGCACATTTTGTCCAAGCCATAAAACACACATAACACCTCTGTATCTTTAAAATCAGCTTACACAAAGTCCAAGGGGGTCCTGATGGTCCACAATATATAATGTACTCTGAATTGCGGTCCCCTTGTGATTGAGTTTGACACTCCTGATCTAAATCCTTTCCGATGTTGCAGTACGTTCCGTTTCTAGGTCTATAGTTATCATCTCACTTTTGCTTTTTGCCATCACTAGGAAACTGGGGCCACAATAAAAACAGCCAACAAAAAAGAAAGCTTGTTAAGATGCTCACAATAAAATTTGCTGACTTATCATTTGTAGACACAAATTATGATGGTTTGATTTTTTTAAAGGCCTACTGAAACCCACTACTACCGACCACGCAGTCTGATAGTTTATATATCAATGATGAAATCTTAACATTGCAACACAAGCCAATACGGCCGGGTTAGATTAGTAAAGTGCAATTTTAAATTTCCCGCAAAATATTCTGCTGAAAATGTCTCGGTATGATGACGTTTGCGCATGATGTCACGGATTGTGCGGACATATTGGGACACCATTGTGGCCAGCTAATAAGTCGTCTGTTTTCATCGCAAAATTCCACAGTATTCTGGACATCTGTGTTGGTGAATATTTTGCAATTTGTTTAATGAACAATGAAGACAGCAAAGAAGAAAGCTGTAGGTGGGATCGGTGTATTAGTGGTTGGCTGCAGCAACACAACCAGGAGGACTTTGAGTTGGATAGCAGACGCGCTACCGTGAGTACGCAGCTTTGGCTTCCAAACATTTGATCGCTTGCCCGTACATGCGTGCCGCTATGTGCATGTCACGTATGTAACTTTGGGGAAATATATGTGCTGTATGAACTTTACGGAGGTGAACGGTACTTTGGGCTGTTGGATTGAGTGTGTTGTGCAGGTGTTTGAGTTGTATTGGTGGGTTATATGGACGGGAGGGGGGAGGTGTTTGTTATGCGGATTAATTTGTGGCATATTAAATATAAGCCTGGTTGTGTTGTGGCTAATAGAGTATATACAGTATATTTCTTGTGTTTATTTACTGTTTTAGTCATTCCCAGCTGAATATCAGGTCCTACCCGCCTCTCACAGCATCTTCCCTATCTGAATCGCTTCCACTGCCCTCTAATCCTTCACTCTCACTTTCCTCATCCACGAATCTTTCATCCTTGCTCAAATTAATGGGGTAATCGTCGCTTTCTCGGTCCGAATCGCTCTCGCTGCTGGTGGCCATGATTGTAAACAATGTGCAGATGTGAGGCGCTCCACAACCTGTGACGTCACGCTACTTCCGGAACAGACAAGGCTTTTTTATCAGCGACCAAAAGTTGCGAACTTTATCGTCAATGTTCTCTACTAAATCCTTTCAGCAATAATATGGCAATATCGCGAAATGATCAAGTATGACACATAGAATGGACCTGCTATCCCCGTTTAAATAAGACAATTTCATTTCAGTAGGCCTTTAAGGCATATTCTTTCCAAAAATAACCTTAAATTGTATCAGTTTATAACACTTTATAACAGGAAATGACAGTGAGCTCCAGCACAAAACATAATACTGTAACACAAAATGCGTTCACACTTTGGCACACTAACCTTTTGATTACTTTTTAGCGCAAGTGCAAGTACAAATTGGGACGCAAAGGGGAGGTAGTGGTAAATGGGTTGGGGTGTATTTGGATGGCGTACACTTTGAGATGAGCACAACAATGTGAAGCCGTGACACACTTCTTGCTGTGCAATTTAATCACTGTATACCCAGGCAAGTATTGACAGTTGTCCTGTGGAAGCTATTAAAGTTGCTGTCCAAGGTTAAATGAAATTGCAGTTTATCAAGGCAGCATTGAAAGAATAAGGGAATCCGTTCATGGCTGTTGATTAATGTGGAGCGTGATCAACACAAGGGGTTCATTAAGCAATACATCACAGTGGTAATTTAACATGTCATCGTGCCTGCTGTCGCTCCCCCTCACACCGCCAGTGTTTGTTGTGTGTTTACAAGACACTCTTTCTTGTTTACACAATTTGGCTTCCTGAAAAAAAGGTGTCTTTTTGTTGAAAGTTACCGGTATTTTGCATGTGTTAGAATTCAATTAGTTTCAGTTCTTTGCAACAAATACTGCATATGATTGGCAGTATTTTCATCAGTATATCAGTGCATTGATCACTTCTAGTCACAGACTTATGCTAATCAGGCATCAGGCCCGGGACCTGCAGCTGTCTTTTTTTTTTTTTTTTTCTGTGCTTGGTGGATTTGTTTACTGGCGGATAATTGATGTTGCTTGAGGGACAGACGTGAGTCGGACATGAATCACAGGCGACATGGCTCATGATAAGGAGCTGAAAGTCGCCTGTAATTAAGCCGGGCACTAGAGACCAATTGTTTGTAGAATGATTTGGTCGGGGCTAATTGACACTAATTGTTTAATCAGATTTTTTCCCCTCCTTGCTGCAAGTGTATTCCACCAGCACTTGACACCGCCATACGCTGATAGGAGGCCTCACTCTTGATGTGGGGCAGTTGTAAATATAGTCTGTTTATATTGCCACAAATAGTGCACAGCTTCTTAAACACCCGGCAAGATCCCAACCATAAGGTTGCCCATTTTCTTCATCTAAAGTTCATTCTAAATAATTTTTGACCTTTGTCACATAAACAGCCATTATAATTACAACCAAGAATAACAATTTAAGTGGTTGTCATTTTCGGATTGTGTCTTGACTGCGCAATAACTACATAACTAATGCACAGTGAAACTTTGTTGGTCGGTGGCTCATGTGCTCAAGCATACTGTTGCAGATTGATGAATCGTTGTTCTCCCTGTTGTGTTACAATGAAACCGTACTACAACTAGTAGATATAATAATGTTTTTCTTTCCGCTTTTTGAGTTATGTTGAACCATTCTTTTCACTTTCCATACCACTTGCCCTCATTAGGGTCACAGATAAGCTAGGGCCCAAATTCAGTACTTTGACTCATCGACTGAATTTTGTCGGTTCTACCAGTATTGATTGACATAAAACGTAATGGTGCCGTATTTCAAAACCTTTGTTGTTTGTGACGCCATGTCTGGTTGCAGACAGAATATTATAATATAATATGCTTGGAAACACGCTCTCAAGCAGCACTCAAAGCAGACTCAGCCAAACTGTCTCTTGATACTGTTACAAATTTCAATGTCACCAAAGCAAGAACGCCTGATAGAAAACGCTCTGATGTAAAGTAATTCAAAATGCGCTAGCTTGACGCTAATTTACATTGGCTTTGTCATATACATGCTACTGATTAGCATTAGATATTTTACATGGCGATTTCAACACTTACAAAATTGGTAAATAAAACTAAAACTAAGAAACAAATCACAATAAAACATTGTGTAATTTGTACAATACTTACAGTATAAATACCTTGTAGGCTGCAACAAAAGACTAAACTGGTACATTCAACTTAATGTCAAAGACCACTTCCTATCTGAACAACAGACCATAGCCTATATAGAGGGCTTCGGATTTTCCACATCTTCCACAATGCTGATAGCCATATTGGTGCGCTTTGTGTCTAAACATGCTGGTTTTTGCTGATCACCCAGTAATACTCATAATGCCAACAACGTGTGTGATTGTTCACTGCCACAATCCAGGTGGGAGAGGCCTTACTAGCTTTTATCAAAATTCCTAAGCTTATTTCTGGACAGGGCGAAGTGGCTGATTAGAAGAGGGAACGACATGGATTGCTGCGATCAGCCAATCAGATGTAACGTGCTATGGACGTGCCCCACTTTGCATTAATTTGATGTGCTTGGTCAAATAACTTTTATAGTAGTTGTATTGATAATGAATACTGTACTCTCTTTACACATCCGGATTGTGGTCTCCATATAAAAACTGAAGCGACATGAAAACATAATTTTCCCAATTCTGTCTTACAGTCACAGTGTGCTGAGATGACCTTAGATTGGTTATCTGTGATTACCCAAAGTGTCAAACTTGAGTCCGATAATTTCTGTGAGTGCATGACTCTAGCCTTGACAACATGATGTCCACTGGGTTTATAAAGATTGGACCGCGACTGCATTTGGCCATTGGTGAGGGACTGCAGCCTTATTTACACACATACATTTCTTGAGAACCTATACGTCTCCTTGTAGCCAACCACCAATCTCATCTGTTTATGTTTTTCGCTACTGTTAGCAACTTAGCACAGAAGCTAACAATAGCTCGTCTCTGCTGCTCGCTCGGTGTGTCAAATATTTAGCAACAACTTAGCTTAAAAGTGCCTCTCTCCATAGCCGGTGCTGAAGAACCTACTGTAGTATAGCGTTTGGGTGGCTGAAAAGTATTTTCAAACCTAACAGCCAGCGGTATTTCACTGCAGTGAGTGAATCAAAGCTCCATCTTTCCCGCACACAAGCATGAGGCTATAAAACTAACATCAATGAACTAAATGAACGAAAATTGCTTAGATATAGTAACTGCTAACTAATTACTTTATAAGAATAAACAACATGTTACGTTACTATATACAACAAAAATAATCTGAGTACGCGCAACACTAAAACACCGTAAAACACTGAGGCAATCCTAAACATTTAGCACGTTTTTTTAAGATACCGGTATATACGGTATACCAGTATTTGGACTAAAACTACGGCGTTCACAGTTTTGGTCCATATCGCACAGCCCTACTCCCCATCTTGTTTGTACTTGGTCCATATTTTAGAAACAGCTGACTGTGAACATAAACATATTTTGCAACATTGTGTGATGATTTTACCTTCTTATAATCATGTATTTTGTTTCCATTGGTATCTCTCATTTTGGAGCCACGATTCTTGTCAATCCACCTGGTGCAACCACTTTCCAAGGTGTGACCACTCCTTTTTTTAACTGCAGACTAAGGCCCCTTCTACACTAAGCCGGCTAAGGTTATCCAGGGTAAATCCCACCTAACCTTATCCTTGTCCACACACACACAATGGTCGTTTAAGACCCCTTCTCCCCTCCGTCCGCCGGCCCAACGCAACCTAGTACGCATGCGCTGAAAATGCGTGCATCATAATCACCTCCAGTGTTGCTTTGTATACAAGTTCTTGAATTTAACTTATTTTAACAATATCCAGTGCTGTGGTATTTCAATTAACTGGAATCCAGTGTGCTGTGGGGCCCTATTGTAGTGAATCACACCTGAGCCATCATAAATTAATCAAATCTTTAATACACATGTGAAAGTAAACAATGTGATAAAGAACATTTTACATCAATCAATCTAGGGATCTAGATATCCGGTCAAGACACTCCTCACTCTTTTACCTTCACCTTCATTGTCCATTCGTTTTTGGTGACTTTATATACTCTGGACCTGAACGTTGAGTCCGCAACATACATGGCGGACAGTAACTGATACAGTCTGCTTTGCCAGTCCAAAAGCATTCGCCATGTTCCGTAGTCTTCACTCGACGCCCAGGTAATACAAAGCACACGCTACCTTTTTTTATCACATCCACGAGAGCCCGCATTCTCGTTGTCTCTCCTTCGACAAATGGACAAAGTTTTTCGGTAAGTAGAATCACAGCTGACCTGGACATTCGAAAGTTCTCTTGCCGTCGAAGTGTTGTATCCGAAATAGCTGCAATCGCTTTCTCTTAAGGTATTCATGTGTGATTTCCACAAGCGTCTGTACAGACGGAAGGAGAAACACAGGCATGTCTGGATGACTCGCTTCCATATTTCCAGTGGTTAGCTACGAGTTACGAAACCTCTTTATTATGAAGCTGGCTGTGGCGCGTTCTTTCTGACGTCACTTCCTGTGTGGGGCGCGGTCTTTCTGGCGTCACTTTTATCTCCGAACTCAGTTTGTAAACAATCAATGAGTTCATACAAAGGTAAGAGACGGATATTCAAGAAATAGACGGCGCACTTACCCGTGTAAAAAATTATCCAAGGAGGGGAACCTTAAACGATGGTTTAGTGTGGCCGAAACGGAGCATAGGGTAAATAATTATTTGTTTAATGAGTTATCCGGCTTTGACTAATAAACAGATTTAATCTGATGCAGGTGTTATCTTTGGAAATGAAAATTTAGAGGGTGATTTCATTTAAAAAATAACACACAAACCTTGTACTCCATGATTTATTTCCTAACTTTTGATAGCAGCTCAGTCTTGGCAGTCTGTGTTTTACCGTGTGCTATTGTGGGTAATCATTGTTTGTTGAATGATGATATCACCTAAAGTATTCACTATTGCTGCTGTTAGAGTTGCAGCAACAGTCGTGTTGATGAGCAGCAAAACGCAGCAGATTTACGACATTTGGAGCAGGGATATAAATTAGTGCAGTAATATGTGTGTTCCTCCCACACAGGAAATGTCCTATTTTAGAGTACTTTTGCACAACAGCTGGTGTGGAATTCTTTTGAAGCACAGACTCCATTTAAATCCTACAGGAGGGTGGCTTTTTTTTTTTTTTTTTCCCCAAACAAACTTTTTATTTTCATGCCTTGTTATGGACATTGGTGAAAATGCAAATATTTACTAATGCTTGCAATCTTTTTTCCAGCATTTATATACTGTAACAATTACATCTACAGTCATACATGGGGGCCAAGAAAAGCCTACGAGTAAACAAACACATTAAACTATATGCAAATTAATAAATCTATTGACAGAGCAATATATGACGGTATTTCATCATCCTGAGTCCGCAGCGCACACGAGGAGCTGTTTTAGAAAGATTAAATGACGAAGCAGAGCATATAATTAGGGACAAAAATTTCCTTCTCTATCTGATTAAATCCTGTAAGTGTGGATAACGAGCTAGCGGTGGGTGGAGCCGCAAAAACACATGAACATGAGCTCTAACATCATTATGTTTAATGGCAATTACACTTTTTAATTAACACAAACTATGATGGGATATTAATGGTTATTACATGTGGGCTGGCAGTGGGGACACATGGGATATTCCCTTCCTTGATGTAAAGCATACTGAGTAGGGGTTAATGAGGGCTGTCATAGTCTTGGATTAAAAATAAATGTATCATACATTATTACAATGGTCATTCCTTTTTTTTTATATGTCATGGCCCAAACTAATAAAAAAGCAAGTATCCCAAAACTATATTAGCGGTTAATTTTCCATGATATAAAGCAGGGGTCCCCAAACTACGGCCTGCGGGCCGAATTTGGCCCACCAGCGTCCCAAGTATTTTTTTTTTTCCGATCTGTCCTCTCCAGCCGCTCTAACAAATCACACACACACACACACACACACACACACACACACACACACACACACACACACACACACACACACACACATACATATATATATGTATATATATATATATATATTAGGGCTGTCAAATGATTAAAATCAATCGCGATTAATCAAATTTTTTTTAGGTGCAAATAACACAAAATTACATTACAAAACATCTTGGACAAAGCATGATCATAATGTAAAACATTTGTATTGTGTTAATGTAGTTAAAACATTTGTATTGTGTTAATGTAGTTAAACTGGTTGTATAGCTTAGCGCTTTAATTTTGTAGTCGAAAAGTGTGTGATTGCTTTGAGAAAATGTCTTGACATGTGTTGACCGTTTGCAATAAAAAAAGTGAACTGCAACCAAGTTTCCCCCGCTACGACACGGCCCGAGGGTCAAAAAGCAAGTGTTCGTGTTAAAGGCCTACTGAAACCTACTACTACCGACCACGCAGTCTGATAGTTTATATATCAATGATGAAATCTTAACATTGCAACACATGCCAATACGGCCGGGTTAACTTATAAAGTGACTTTTAAAACTTCCCGGGAAATATCCGGCTGAAACGTCGCGGTATGATGACGTATGCGCGTGACGAAGTCAGAGTAACGGAAGTTATGGTACCCGTAGAATCCTATACAAAAAGCTCTGTTTTCATTTCATAATTCCACAGTATTTTGGACATCTTTTGCAATTTGTTTAATGAACAATGAAGGCTGCAAAGAAGACAGTTGTAGGTGGGATCGGTGTATTAGCAGCGGACTACAGCAACACAACCAGGAGGACTTTGTTGGAGCGCTAGCCGCGCTAGCCGCCGACCTCACCTTGACTTCCTACGTCTCCGGGCCGCCAAACGCATCGGGTGAAGTCCTTCGTCCTTCTGCCGATCGCTGGAACGCAGGTGAGCACGGGTGTTGATGAGTAGATGAGAGCTGGCTGGCGTAGGTGGAGAGCTAATGTTTTTAGCATAGCTCTGTGAGGTCCCGTTGCTAAGTTGCTAAGTTAGCTTCAATGGCGTCGTTAGCACAGCATTGTTAACCTTCGCCAGCCTGGAAAGCATTAACCGTGTATTTACATGTCCACGGTTTAATAGTATTGTTGATTTTCTATCTATCCTTCCTTCTATCCTTTATTTTTTTGTTTCTATATGGAGTTAAAGCACGATGCTATCACGTTAGCTCGTAGCTAAAGCATTTCGCCGATGTATTGTCGTGGAGATAAAAGGCACTGAATGTCCATTTTGCGTTCTCGACTCTCATTTTCAAGAGGATATAGTATCCGAGGTGGTTTAAAATACAAATCCGTGATCCACAATAAAAAAAGGAGAGTGTGGAATCCAATGAGCCAGCTTGTACCTAAGTTACGGTCAGAGCGAAAAAAGATACGTCCATCACTGTCTCTCAAGTCCTTCACTGTAACGTTCCTCATCTACGAATCTTTCATCCTCGCTCAAATTAATGGGGTAATCATCACTTTCTCGGTCCGAATCTCTCTCGCTCCATTGTAAACAATGGGGAATTGTGAGGAATCCTAGCTCCTGTGACGTCACGCTACTTCCGGTACAGGCAAGGCTTTTTTTTATCAGCGAGCAAAAGTTGCGAACTTTATCGTCGATTTTCTCTATTAAATCCTTTCAGCAAAAATATGGCAATATCGCGAAATGATCAAGTATGATACATAGAATGGATCTGCTATTCCCGTTTAAATAAAAACAAATCATTTCAGTAGGCCTTTAATCGCCCTTTAAAAAAAACGAGTGCCGTTATTGAAATTTATAGTTAACTTATCTGAACAATAACTTCAAAGTTATCACGTTAACTTTGACAGCACTAATATATATATATATATATATATATATATATATATATATATATATATATATATATATATATATATATATATATATGTATATGTATATATATATGTATGTATACACATTTATCTATATATATATGTATACACATTTATATATATGTATATATGTAAATGTATGCATGTATCTATATTTGTAATGTATATGTATGTATATATTTATATATGTGTATATATGTATATGTATGTACATATGTATGCATATATATGTATATGTATATATATATATATATATATTTGTATATATATGTATATATTTATTTATCATTTATATATATGTATATATATATATATATATATATATATATATATATATATATATATATATATATATATATATATATATATATATATATATATATATATATATTAATATGTATGCATGTATACACATTTATATATATATATATATATATATATATATATATATATATATATATATATATATATATATATATATATGTATATGTATATGTGTATATGTATGTATCTATATTTGTAATGTATATGTATGTATATATTTATATATGTGTAAATATGTATATGTATGTATATATGTATGCATATATATGTGTGTGTATATATATATATATATATATATATATATATATATATATATATATATATATGTGTGTGTATGTATCTATATTTGTAATGTATATGTATGTATATATTTATATATTTGTATATATGTATATGTATGTATATATGTGTGCATATATATGTGTGTGTATATATATATATATATATATATATCATCATCATCATCGGCGGTCACTCGTGGTCGAGTATGACTGTCCTCCTTCCTGGTCCTTGTGGGTCTTCAGGTGGGCGTAGAGGCCGATTCTGGACCCGATTATTCTGGGGCAATGTGGACAAAGGAATGTAGTGGTGGTGGGTTTGGGTTGGGCCTGCTTGATGGATGCTCTCTCCTTTCTTAGTCTGCGCTTGTCTTGTGCAGCATGGCGGAGGTCGTCATTATATTGCGCGGCACCCTCACGAACAAGGTTTCTCCACATCGTTCTGTCTGTTGCCTTGATTTCCCAAGACTTAAGGTCTATGCGACACTTTGTCAGGTTTGCCTTGATGTTTTCCTTAAATCTCTTCTTTTGACCTCCCGGGGTCCGTTTCCCTTCAGCAAGCTGTGAATAAAGAACTTGTTTTGGGAGGCGAGAGTCAGGCATGCGGACTACATGGCCAGTCCATCTAAGTTGGTTTTGGGCAATCGTGGCAG
This sequence comes from Entelurus aequoreus, assembly GCF_033978785.1. NCBI lineage: Eukaryota > Metazoa > Chordata > Actinopteri > Syngnathiformes > Syngnathidae > Entelurus > Entelurus aequoreus. The sequence continues at coordinate 35,882,317 of NC_084741.1, forward strand.
TGATGGTGGGCAAGCCAGCCTCCTCCAGGACGCTGGTGTTGGTGCGTCGGTCCTCCCAGCTGATCCTGAGGATTTTTCTGAGACATCTATGATGGTAGGTCTCGAGTGCCTTTAAGTGCCTGCTGTAGGTGGTCCAGGCTTCTGACCCATACAGAAGGGTGGGGAGCACGACTGCTTTGTAGACCAGGATTTTGGTCTTTGCTTGGAGGTCACGGTTCTCGAAGACTCGCTTCCTCAGCCTTGAGAAGGCCCCACTGGCACAGCTGAGGCGGTGGTGAATTTCATCGTCAATGACAGCTTTAGATGACAGGAGGCTCCCGAGATATTGGAAGTGGTCCACATTTTCCAGTCGGATTTTGTCAATTGAGAGGTTTGGGGGCAGGACAGGCGCACTACTGTTTGGTGGTGATTGGTGGAGGATTTGGGTTTTCTTTATATTGATGGCAAGACCAAGCTGTTTGTATGCCTTCGCAAAAGCAGACAGAGTGCACTGTAGGTCCTCTTCTGAGAGGGCTACGAGGGCATTATCGTCTGCATACTGTAGCTCCATGATGGATATGGTGGTGGTTTGACCTTTAGCCCTGAAACGGTTGATGTTGAGGAGTTGACCGTCGGTTCTGTACATTATTTTGACTCCCTGGGGCAGATGTATGTTTGTGAGATGGAGGATAGCAGCAACAAAGATGGAAAATAGTGTTGGAGCGATGACACATCCCTGTTTTACACCTGTGTCTACCCTAAAGGGTTCCGTTTCATCTCCACTGCCACTGAGCACTGTGGCTGACATGTTATCATGCAGTAGTCTCAGTACCCGGATGTATTTGTCTGGGCAGCCAATCTTGGACAGAACCAGCCAAAGGGCCTGACGGTTAACCGAGTCGAAGGCTTTGGTGAGGTCTATGAAGGCCATGTATAATGATTGGTTTTGTTCCCGGCATTTTTCTTGCAGTTGTCGTGCGATGAAAATCATGTCTGTGGTGCCTCTGATTGGGCGAAATCCACTCTGAGACTCAGGAAGCACGCTTTCTGACAGGGGGGTGAGTCTGTTGGCCAAAACCCGAGCGAGGGCTTTCCCTATGGTGGACAGGAGAGAGATGCCACGGTAATTCCCACAGTCTGCCTTGTCTCCTTTCTTAAATATGGAGACAATTAGGGCATCTCTGAGCTGTGCAGGGATTTCCTCTTCTTCCCATATTTTGAGAAGCAGGACATGGATGTGCTTGGTAAGATCGGGTCCGCCTTTCTTCAGGACCTCTGCTGGAATGCCGTCGGGCCCAGCAGCCTTGTTGTTCCTCATCTTCCCAATGGCATCCTGCAGCTCATCCAAGGTAGGTGGTTCTCCCATGCTTTCATCTGTGGGTTGTTGTGGGAGTTGGTCAAGAGCCTCCATCTCAGGTATAGTGTCCCTGTTTAAGAGGTCCTCATAGTGTTCTTTCCACCTGTTTGAAATTGCGTCCTTGTCCTTCAGCAGCAGCAGACCATCCTTTGAGCGAAGAGGGGTTAGGCAGCGGTGGCTGGGACCATACACCACTCTTGTGGCATCGAAGAAGCCTCTCGTGTCTCCAGAGTCAGCAAGCTGCTCGATCTCCAGAGCCTTCTTTGTCCACCACTGGTTCTTCAGTTTCCTAACCTGTGTTTGGACAGCTGCCTTCGCTGTGGCGTGGGCCACTCTTTTCACTTTGCAGTGGATGTCGTTTTGCCAAGTGATGAAAGCTTGCCGCTTGTTGTCAATTAGTTGCTGGATCTCAGTGTCGTTCTCATCAAACCAGTCTTGATGTCTCCGCTTTTTGAGACCAAGGATTTTTTTGCAGGATTTCATTATAGCAGTCGAAAGTGTGCTCCAGTGTGTTTCCGTATCCTCTGGGTACTGTTTGGGCAATGCTGCGCTAAAGGCCTCCTGCAGCTGTTGTTGGTAGGTGGTGTCACTCAACAGCTCGATGTTAATTCTTGGCCGGCACTGTCTTTTCTGCATCCGTCTTTTCCGCATTAAGCGGATGGACATGATGGAGCGAATGAGGCGGTGGTCGGTCCAGCAGTCGTCTGCACTGGTCATTGCTCTGGTGTTTAGAACGTCGCAACGGTCTTTAGAGCGGACAATGACATAGTCAATGAGATGCCACAGTTTGGAGCGAGGGTGCATCCATGATGTTTTGAACTTGGTTTTCTGACGGAAAAGTGTGTTGGTGATGATCAGGTTGTGCTCCGAGCACTTAGTTAGCAGTAGTGTGCCATTAGAGTTTGTATTTCCGACCCCTTCTCTCCCCAGCGTACCCCTCCATAGGTGGTGGTTTCGTCCCACTCTGGCGTTGAAGTCTCCGAGCAGGATTAACTTATCCTCCTTGGGGACTTCAGATAGAACTTTGTCCAGGTCAGCATAAAAGGCCTCCTTAACTTCATCCTGTGCATCAAGGGTTGGTGCATAGGCACTAACGACCGTGGCCATATGACTGCTAGCAAGCATAAGGCGTAAGGTCATTAGGCGCTCGTTGATGCCCACAGGGAGTTCATGGAGGTGGTTGATGAGGCAGTTCTTAATAGCAAAACCCACACCGTGGATTCGTGGCTCATTTGCAGGCTTTCCTTTCCAGAAGAAAGTATATCCGCCTTTTTCTTCCTTCAGCTGCCCTTCGTCGGCCAGTCGGGTCTCGGAGAGTGCTGCGATGTCGATCTGGAACTTCCTTAGCTCTCTGGAGATGATGGCAGTTCGCCTTTCAGGTCGATCGCTGGCTTGGTTGTCCGTGAGGGTTCGCACGTTCCAGGCACCAATGTGTAGTTTTTGTTTTCTTTGTTTCTGACCGCGTGGTGGTGATCCCTCTGGATGCGGTATTCCAGACAGGATGTTGCGAGGCAGGCTATTTTTAGGGTACCTTTTCTAACCCCCTCCCCTACTGGGGTGAGCAGAGTGGATCCTGAATAGGGCTGCTCAGTCATGGGTGCAGCTGCCGAGAAGCTCTTCTGCCTCAGTCCATGAGCTTAACGACTGAATCTAACACCCACCGCCTGTGTGCCAGGTTGTGGCTAGGGACTGCCAGACTTCACTGTCCTGCCCCCGTTACCACTTCCCGGTCGCCAAAGGACTTTGAAGTATCCGGGATGTAAAATGGATGGGTTCCCATTCGGGAGGACGCCTGCGCGTGACGTCTTTTAGCGTGGGGAGACTGATGCGCCTGCAGCCACCACACGGTCCTTGGCAGAGAGGGGCCTTGATCCAGTGGCATGGATCCATGACGACTAGAGACCACTCTCTGTTGCAGCCTTCATCCGCCTTCAGTGCCGTTGTGACATGCAGTGTCATCCTCCGCTACTTCCACCGTTGAGGTCTTATATCTATTTAACACATAGATGGGGCAGTGGTTGGCGGACGCCAGGGCGTGTCCACACACTGGTGGGCCTGCACGCCTCGCCTCTGGGGCCCACTGCTGCTCCGAGATATATGTGTGTATATATATATATATAGTGGGGCCCACTGCTGCTCCGAGATATGTGTGTATATATATATATTTATATATATATATATATATATATATATATATATATATATATATATATATATATATATATATATATATATATATATATATATATATATATATATACACACACATATATATGCACACAAATATACATACATATACATATATACACATATATAAATATATACATACATACATATATATATATATATTTGTGTATATATGTATGTATGTATATACATATATATACAATTGTATTTATGTATATGTTCATGTAAATGTATGTGTTTATATATAGTGTATATATGTATAAATATGCATATGTATATATATACAGTACATATGTATATGCATATATATACATATATATATATATATATATATATATATATATATATATATATATATATATATATATATATGCATATGTCTATATGTACAGTATATTTATATACATATGTGTATATATATGCATACACATGCATTTATGTGTGTGTGTATATATATATATATATATATATATATATATATATATATATATATATATATATATATATATATATATATATATATATATATATATATTGTTTTTCCCAAAATCTGTCCTGTCCAGTCACTTTGTTTGGGTATAATTATATCAAAAATAATGATGATTTTAAATTGACAATCGTTTAGAATTTAATCGTTAACCCCAATAATCAAATTGAACCGTGTGGTGCCCAAAGATTCACAGCCGTTATATGTATATATCTGTATATTTATGCATATATTTCCAAGTATATATTTGTACATATACCTGTGTTTTTATGGATATGTATTTATATACATACAGTATATATATATATATATATATATATATATATATATATATGTATATGAATTCGAATCGCGATTCTCACGTTGTGCGATTCAGAATCGATTCTCATTTTTTAAAAATCGATTTTTTTATTTATTTTTTATTATTATTTTACAAAAATTATTATTATTATTTATATTATTATTATTTATATGCACACATATATACATACATATACATATATACACATATATAAATACATACATACATACATATATATATATATATATATTTGTGTATATATGTATGTATGTATATACATATATATACAATTGTATTTATGTATATTTTTATGTAAATGTATGTGTTTATATATAGTGTATATATGTATAAATATGCATATGTATATATATACAGTACATATGTATATGCATATATATATATATATATATATATATATATATATATATATATATATATATGCATATATATATATATATATATATATATATATATATATATATATATATATATATGCATATGTCTATATGTACAGTATATTTATATATACAGTACATATGTATATGCATATATATATATATATATATATATATATATATATATATATATATATATATATATATGCATATGTCTATATGTACAGTATATGTGTATACATATGTGTATATATATGCATACACATGTATTTATGTGTGTGTGTATATATAAAAATAATGATGATTTTAAATTGACAATCGTTTAGAATTTAATCGTTAACCCAAATAATCAAATTGAACCGTGTGGTGCCCAAAGATTCACAGCCGTTATATGTATATATCTGTATATTTATGCATATATTTCCAAGTATATATTTGTACATATACCTGTGTTTTTACGGATATGTATTTATATACATACAGTATATATATATATATATATATATATATATATATATATATATATATATATATGTGACATTCAAATCAGCTTGGAAGCACACTAACTAAAATAATGTAATAGAGATTGTTCAGTCTATATTCATTTGGTTACTTTTATTGATGAAGTGATGAGGGGTCAAAATAAAATGGAAATAGAAAAAAAACTCCTGATTGGAATTCCTTTTTGGTAATATGGGATGTATTTAAAAAAAATATATAATGTATTTTTAAGTTAGCACATAAGGATTTAACTTATCATTGTCTGGAACTAAGTACTGTACATTAAGTTAATAATTTATAAACCGTTATTATGTTATTTATTACATTCTTTTTGGCTGAAATGTGAATATTTCTACTGACACAGATGATGATGCATTATATACAGTAGCTGTTCTTTGCCATAGTTTGGAACAGGTTGATAATACAAATGTAAATACATACGTTACTTATTCTTCTCTCAAAGAAAACAATGCAATCATGTAAATTAGGGGTGTCCAATTTCCCCACAGAGGGCTACTACACAATTGTATCGATTACATTTTAATCAAAACAATACCCAGATTGTGTTTTTTTAAGTTAATTTTAGTCGACGGGCAGCACGGTGGTAAAGGGGTTAGTTCGTGTGCCTCACAATACGAAGGTCTTGGGTTCAATCCTGGGCTCGGGATCTTTCTGTGTGGAGTTTGCATGTTCTCCCCGTGACTGCGTGGGTTCCGTCCGGGTACTACGGCTTCCTCCCACCTCCAAAGACATGCACCTGGGGATAGGTTGATTGGCAACACTAAATTGGCCCTAGTGTGTGAATGTGAGTGTGAATGTTGTCTGTCTATCTGTGTTGGCCCTGTGATGAGGTGGCGACTTGTCCAGGGTGTACGCCGCCTTCCACCCGAATGCAGCAGAGATAGGCTCCAGCACCCCCCGCGACCCTGAACGGGACAAGCGGTAGAAAATGGATGGATGGATGGATTTAGTCGACGGTACACAGATTGTGGGTGGGCCTGCATACGTCACAGCAACAACAAGGCAAGCATGGCTGAGTTGATACACATTGGTTACTTAGAAAAGCGCTATATAAATCCAAGGTATTATTATTATTATTATACTTTACACTACACTTAAAATCTAACGTTTGGCAACACTATGGGTTTTACAAAGGAAACAGACATCTGGATAAAACTAACGCTCATTGCAAAATGTTCCATTTTGCTACAACCCTGTAAGCACAACTAACTTTACAACTTATTAGAAACAACGACATGGAATCAGCGTTGACTAGGTATATTTGAAACGTGATGCATTTTGATCAGGATCCAAATATACCAATATATATATATATATATACATTCAAATCGGCAATTGACGAAGAGGTATCTTGAATATATTGGCTCATTGCTTGTAAATCGTATTGGGTAGAGATCAGCAGAGGTGGGTAGGGTAGGCAAAAGCAGTGCGTCTAATTTATTTTCTGTTATTCTCCCACTCGGGGATGAAGAAAACTTTGAGTAATATGACTCAAGAAACATTTTCAAATAGTTAGCGAAATAAGTACTTGAGTGAGACTAAGTAAGTATTCAGAGAAAAAACTACTTGAGTACTGAGTAACTTGTGATTTATTTCGTAGCTATTTTTAGAAAGCGGTACACTGCTGCAACATGTACTGTACCACAAAAATTGCACATGTTACAGTCACTTATGACGTTATAATAAGGCTAGCGTTAGCATATGTGCAGCTACATAAAAAACATTTACAACTTACCGCAACATGTTTTTTCTAGTTGGATTTAGAATTTTTGTTGGCTGAAATGGGAACATTTCTAGACACACGTATAGCTGTTCTTTTCCATAGTTTTTAAGGTGATTATTGAAAAGCTTAATCTCTTCTGACTGCGAGGCACACACTGTCATCTCACGTTGTACAGTGTGGGGCCAGTAATGTGACTATCAGGATCTGTTTGAGTCAAACGTCATTCGTGCTTATGTTGGATTGGTTAAACAGAGTCATGTGACAGTGCCCGCTAGAAGAAGGCTCACTGACGAACCACAACTATTAGCCTTTGCAATCAGTAATCAATAGATTATAAATACATATAATAATGATATATACAAACGTTAATATATAAAACGTTTACTATATACACAAAATATCACTTCCTTTCAAATATTGTTCACAAATCTGTCTAAATCTGTGTTAGTGAGCATTTTTTCTTTGCCAAGGTAATCCATCCTACCTCACAGGTGTGGCATATCAAAATGCTGATTAAACAGTAGGAATATTGCACAGGTGTGCTTCAGACTGCCCACAATAAAAGGCCACTCTGAATTGTGTAGTTTTATCACACAACACAATGCCACAGATTTCGCAGGTTTTGAGGGAGCATGCAGTTGGCATGCTGACCGCAGGAATGTCCACCAGAGCTGTTGCCCCTGAATCAAATATTTATTTCTCTACCATAAGCCATCTCCAAAGGCGTTTAAGAGAATTTGGCAGTACATCCAACCGGCCTCACAACCGCAGACCACATGTTGCCACACCAGCCCAGGACGTCCACATCCAGCAGGTGCACCGCCATGATCGTCTGAGACCAGCCACCCTCACAGCTGCTGCAACAATTGGTTTGCATAACCAAATAATTTCTGCACAAACTGTGAGAAACCATCTCAGAGAAGCTCATCTGCATGCTCGTCGTCCTCATCGGGGTCTCGACCTGACTGCAGTTCGTTGTCGTAACTGTCTAGAGTGGGCAAATGCTCACATCGATGGCATTTGGCACGTTGGAGAGGTGTTGTCTTCACGGATGAGTCCTGGTTTTCACTGTTCATGGCAGAGGGCAGACAGCGTGTGCTGCGTCGTGTGGGAGAACGGTTTGCTGATGTCAACGTTGTGAATCGAATGGCCCATGATGGGGATGGGGTTATGGATTCTGCATTTTATTGATGGCATTTGAATGGAAACAGATACCGTGACGAGATCCTGAGGCCTAATCTTGTGCCATTCACCTGAGACCATCACCCCATGTTGCAGCATTACAATGCACGGCCCCATGTTGCAAGGATCTGTACACAATTCCTGGAAGCTGAATACATCCCAGTTCTTGCATGGCCAGCATACTCACCGGACATGTCATCCATTGAGCATGTTTGGGATGCTGTGGATCGGCGTATACGACAGCGTGTTCCAGTTCCTGCCAATATCCAGCAACTTCATATAGCCATTAAAGAGGAGTGGACCAACATTCCACAGGCCACAATCAACAACCTGATCAACTCTATGCGAAGAAGATGTGTTGCACTGTGTGAGGCAAATGTAGTCACACCAGATACTGACTGCTTTTCTGACCCCACCCACACCCCCAATAAACCACATTTCAGAGTGGCCTTTTATTGTGGGCAGCCTCGGGCACACCTGTGCAATAATCATGCTGTTTAATCATCTTCATATGCCACACCTGTGAGGTGGGATGAATTATCTTGGCAAAGACGAAATGCACACTAACACAGATTTAGACAGATTTGTGAAGAATATTTGAGAGGAATAGGTCTTTTGTGTGTATAGTAAAAGTTTTAGATATTAAATACTGAAGTAAAAGTAAAAAGTATGATGCATTTAACTACTCTGAAAAGTATGTAAAAAAGTTCCTAATTAAATGTCGCACATTAGTACCCACCTCTCGAGACCAGAGCTTGCCATTGCTACTATTTTTTTTTTACTGTTCTCAAGGCCAATAAAGTGGGCTGTGGGCCGCAAACGGCCTCTGAGCTGGACTTTGGATTTCGCTGACCCAAGTGATTTCTTTTTGTCATGTAGAACGTAAGTAAAAGTGCATTAAGAGTAGTTTGTTTTAGAATATGCTACATTGTCCACATTTATCTGGTCTGTGTTGCTTTACAATAAAGTTTTCCAATCTATGGTAGAAGTCTACCTTTACTTTGTGCTAATAATTGGATGCTATTGAAAGGATGAGTTTCATTGATTTTGTGGATGACTGGGAGCATTAGTGGCCCAGACCATAGATTGTCGGCAAGGTTTGCGGTGAGCGGTGAGCCGGGATCGATGCAGCTGAATCTTCCCCCCTCTGCTTTTTTATTTACTTGTGTCTCCATTGATTGAAACATGCAATAGTTCAGGAGCTATTATCACACTGATGCTAAGTTTCTCTGTCTCGCCACTTGAAATAGCTCCCTGTGTTCATAGGCAATATCTCACTCCAGCAAGTGCTTGCATCTTTCCCTTTCTAACTAATGAGTTAAGAGTATTGCTATGACCTGTAAACATCAATCATGGCCACAGAGGCAGACAGTGACTAACAGCGCCAGCAGCCCGTGAACAAAATGAAATGAAAGTATACAATAAAAGAAGCGTTGGGAGATAAAAGAAAATTAAGGAAATTATACTGAAAATCATCATCTTTTTAGCAGTAAAACCTGTCTTATGAGTTCAATAAAGGGTGACTAACAAACCATTATACTTTGCGTTAAAGAGAAGACAAAGAACTTGAAACTTTTTTGTTCTTTCATTGTGCATTCAGCGATGTGCTCTTAATCCAATTCAGTGCACTCAGACTCTTGGTGGGTGGGTGGGTGGTGGGGGATTCCCATTCAACTGTTAAAATTAAACTTTTTTCCCCTTCCTTCCCTTTAAATGGATCCCTTGCACAATGCGCCTCGCAGTGTCTGCCGCGCTAGATTGTTTCCACAATACAACATAGGAACTCTCCAGCGTGAGTGCGTTTACATATCTTATTTCCCGACAAGACAGCAGAAAGGTCAGCGTCCTATCCAACTGGGACAGCCGTGAGTGAATGTAATCAGTATGTACTTGTTATTCCAAGTGCCGGGCCTTTTCTTTTTATTTGCTGGCCCAGAAGTTAATTTCCCTGGTGACCTTTTGTGTAATAAAACAGTATTATCTGTTGCTGAAGCCACAGCAAGGAAGCAAATTAGCTTCCTCTGCTCTTCTGACCCAGTTGACTCGTTATGAGTATATTTGCTTTAATTAGATTAAGGGTGCTGTAAAGGCATGTTCCTAGGTGGGAACATCCCGTGTCTCCTTACATTAACCGATTAGCACAAGCTTTTTGGACTATTTAGACAATGTGTGTGCTGTTGACGTGTTTTAGTTAAGGCTGAAACGACGCGTCGACGTAGTCGATGTCATCGGTTACGTAAATACGTCGACGCCGTTTTTGTGCGTCGACGCGTCGCATATTTACGTCACACTACCGTCATGGCGAAGCGCATAGCAGACGATCAAAGCAGACGATCAAAGCAGACGATGCGAGCGGTGCGAGCGAGGGGGGAAAAGCATGCCAAAAGTGGTCAAAAGTGTGGGAGTATTTCAATACACGGCCTAATAATGTTGTTGTATGCACACTGTGTCGAGCGGAAATGGCCTATCATAGCAGCACAACGGCTATGAACGAACATTTGAAAAGAAAACCATCAACTAGTCAATCGTCCGCGCGAGCATACGTTGTCATCATTACACAAAAACATGAATGTGTCATTTGTATCTGCTAGGGGTGTAACAGTACGTGTTTTGTATTGAACCGTTTCGGTACGGGGCTTTCGGTTCGGTACGGGGGTGTACCGAACGAGTTTCTAAGCTAAAGCTAAAGCCTTAACAAGCTGCATTGCTCCTTCTGCCTCTGTCTCAGCACGCAGCATTGTCCCACCCACACAACCATCTGATTGGTACACACATAGCATTACCAGCCAATCAGCAGTGCGTATTCAGAGCGCATGTAGTCAGCGCTTCAGCGTGGAGTAGATAGGTGTTTAGCAGGTGAGCATCAGGCAGCGGACTCTCCCCAAATGATAATAAACACCTCCCAGTCAACTACTAGTAACATCACTACGAGCCTGTTGACCTTCTAGAAATATAAACTGCAGCTCAGCTCACTCGCAGTCCTGGCTTGAGGTGAAGGCTAATTACCTCTCAGTTCCAGCCACATCGACCCCGTTTGAGCGCCTATTTTCAGCTGCTGGGAATATTGTAAACATGAAAAGAAGCAGAGCATGTACACATGCTAACCTTTCTTCATTACAACTGTTAGTCACTCACTGGAATGAGTAGAATTGGCTATTGTGTACTGTGTTGGACTGGATGTTTATTTTGCACATTTTAAAAGCAATACTTAATGTTTACAGTGCTCCAGAATATTTAGATTGGCACTTTTTTTTATTGGATGTTTATCTTTATTTTTGCACATTTTAGCAAATAAGCAATACTTTCACTTCTGTTGAAATGTTTACACTGTTGTTACAGAATATTTCGTTTTGCACTTTTTTGTATTGGATATTTATCTTTATTTTTGCACATTTTAAAGCAAAATAAGCAATACTTTTACTTTTAAAATGCTTATACTATTGCAGAATATTAAGATTTGCACTGGATGTTGACTTTTATATTTGCACATTAAAAAGCAAATAAGCTACTTTTAATTTTGTTAAATGTTAAAAGTTTTAAATGTTTACATTGTTACAGAATATTTAGTCATGTTGTTGTCAATGTTGACTGAGTGGCCATACTTCTTTTTTTTTGTAAATAAAAGCCATGCCTTTTGAAAAAACGGGCCTACATTTATTTTTTCATCTTCATTTTGAATAAAAAAATAATCGGTAAAAGGAAAAAAAAAAAATATATGGATTAATCGAAAAAATAATCTATAGATTAACCGATTAATCGAAAAAAATAATCTATAGATTAATCGATAGGAAAATAATCGTTAGCTGCAGCCTTAGTTTTAGTGTACAGACTAATATTTGTTAACCTAAACACTGAAGTCTTTATAGATGGACTTTAAGGAGTTGGAAGTGCAGGGTGACCACCCAAAAAACAGAACCTATAAAGATTATATAAAATTCGACAAATGTCCATCAAATTTCCCAACTTCAGTCTGTGTACGATCATTCCCCAAAGTTTCAATTATCTTTGTCACTTTGTAAAAAAAAGTCACATTCTTTCCCAAATATGCTCCAAATAGGTTTCACGGCATTACAGGCAATTACTCAAACACATTCTTCTGTGGGATTTTCGAGTTAAGATTTTGCACAGTACTATACTTTATTAACAAACATTTGGGCTTGTCGACATCGAAACTTTATCCGAAAATTACTTTCATAAAAGTTTATGATTGGTTGGAGGCCTCCACGAAAAATATTTTTTCTTGGTTGACCAAAACATGTTGGGGAAGACTATTGTTCCTATATATTTAATGCACACAATTGACTTGTATACTCCGAAAAAGAAAAAGTCAAGTTAACAGATTTTTTAAAAAGCTTTATGGGGTTTTTTTTTGGGGGGGGGGGGGTCACCCTGTATGTAATTTATCACAGCCAATCAGAAAATTGTGAATATTAATTGACCTCTCTTTTTCAAGACACATTTTTAAATCATATTTGTGAGACAGAATTTGTCTTAAAAAAATGTGTGTGTATATTTATATATATATATATATATATATGTATATATACGTATATACGTATATATATATATATATATATATATATATATATATATATATATATATATATATATATATATATATATATATGTATATATACGTATATACGTATATATACGTATATACGTATATATATATATATATATATATATATATATATATATATATATACGTATATATATATATATATATATATATATATATATATATACGTATATATATATATATATATATATATATATATATATATATATATATATATATATATATATATATATATATATATATATATATATATATATATATATATATATATATATATATATATATATGTGTGTGTGTGTGTGTATTAGGTCAGGAGAAAACACAGAGGCAATATCATCCCTACAAGACTGTTTCACAGGTTTCCCTGCTTGTCAGGGGATTTTATCAAATTCTCAATTCAAGGAAACCTGCGAAACAGGCTTGTAGGGATGAGATAGCCTCTGTGTTTTTCCTGACCTAACGTATATTCCGCTCTACCCCCGTATTGAGCACTGTATAACAGAAAAAACACAGAAACCTTGACTATATATATATATATATATATATATATATATATATATATATATATATATATATATATATATATATATAAATATATATATATATATATATATATATACAGTGTTGGGACTAACGCGTTACAAAGTAACGCGTTACTGTAACACCGTTAGTTTCGGCGGTAACTAGTAATCTAACGCGTTATTTTTTTATATTCAGTAACTCAGTTACCGTTACTACATGATGCGTTACTGCGTTATTTTACGTTATTTTTTATGTAGTATCGGCTAGAAACAGAAGCGCTGCGGTGTCTTTCTTCTGAATCTTCCTCTGTCACACGCTGGAGAGAAGAAAAGAGGCGTGTGTCTGGGTGTCTGGGTGTGGGGAGGAGGGTGTGGGGGGGAGGGACACACGTGATCCGCGGTTTGATATATAAAACAAAACAAAAAGGTTGTTCGCATGCACGTTCAGTCCACACACAGCGTGGTCATGGCGAGCGGAGTAACGGAGGAGCTTGAACGCCCCGCGCCATTCAATCGGTGTGTTTATAGGAGCAGACTCAGTTGTGCAAGACGAGGGTTTTAAACACATGCTGAACGTGCTTGAGCCACGTTACGACATCCCGTCGCGCACCCACTTCAGCGATAAGATTGTGCCAGATCTTTATGAGCAGGAGAAGAAAAAAGTTGTGGATGAACTATCCAGAGCATCATCTGTTGCGCTCACGACAGACTGGTGCACGTCCAGGGAAACTATGTGACGATAAGCGCTCACTTAATCACAGCAGACTGGCAGATGAGCAGAAATGCCCCCTCTACGAGAGTCACCTTGCGCAGATACTGACACAAGCAGTGGAGGAATGGAAGATAAAGATATCCCAGTCACAAGTGATAATGCCAAAAATCACATAAATGCAGTGAATGAGGCAGGACTGGGACCACAGATAGGTGCTTTGCACATGTAGTGAATTTGGCATCACATCTCAGTCAATGGGTGAGGGCGGACCTACGTCACTTCCGCCTACCAATCCCCTAGCAACCGGGAAGTCGTTGAAAACAAACCAGCTCACAGCGAACACAGCATTGACAGAAAAAGCATTTAACGAGCGTTGTGGCTTGGAAGTCGGCATTAAATCCTTCATTTACGCATTTTTACTTATTCGCATATCGTGTGAAAAAACGAAAATGTATTATTTGCGTCAGACTCGTCTCAGTGAACTTTAAAGCTTCTCAGGCTTAGCTTAGCTTGCTAGTTAGCTTAGCCTGCGCGCTACTAAGAAAGAGACGCGGAAGTTATCAACAACAAGATCAAGTGTTAGTGTATAAAATATTGAGAGATTTGAGGGCTACATGTATTGAATGGCAACATGAAAATTATAGGGTTTATTGGTTTTTAAAAACCCAACTGTTAAGTGCAAATTTAAACGAACCCGGTTTTCGAAAATAGCTAGCTAGGCTATAGACTATATAGTATATTACTTACTTAACTTAATCCTCTTCTTCCCGGATGGGAAATAAGGCTTCGACGACTCGACGCCATTCATCTCGCTGCTGTGCTCGTCTCTGTGCCTCGCCCCATGTAAGATTCATCTCTTTCAGCTCCCCTTCAACTGTTCTTCGCCAGGTGTTCTTTGGCCGCCCTGGCTTACGTTTTCCCGGTGGTGTCCATCTTAACGCTGCCTTTGGTATCCTCTCGTTGTCCGGTTTTCGAAAATAGCTAGCTAGGCTATAGACTATATAGTATATACCGCATGTTATTTTTGTACAACAACAACTTCAGCTGTCGAACGTTATAAGGTACAAATTCAACAAGTACAACATAATAGCACGGACGTATAGCCAAGTTGTGGTTAAGAAGGTGGATTTTTGTTCCTTATATTTACCAGAAACGAAGTGATCCGAACACACGGGGGGGACTCCAGTGAGAACCGTCCTCGTTTTCCCAGTGTAAAGCTGCGAGCCATTTGTCTCGTCTCTGTGGGCTTTTATCACGCTTTGGCAGAACAAAATACAACCTTTGTTTTCCCTGTTTCCAGTTGTGGTTAGCACAACCAAAAACAACACAGTTTTTCGGCATTTTGGAGGCAGCATGACGGGTTTAACCAGCGTAGGTCGACAGGTTGAAGAGTAATGGCAACGGTTTGTTTTCAACGCCAGTCTGGTTGCTATGGCTCGAAGAACCCGTATGTAGTTCAGTTGCCCGGATGTCGGCCCTCACCCATAGGATGGACCAGGAAGGAGGTTTCCTAGCACAACAGCTGCTCATGTACTTAAGACAAAGCAAGAAATGCTAAAACTGCCTACTCATAAAGCTCATACATGATGTCCAAACGAAGTGGAACTCCACTTATGATATGTTGGAGCAGCAGGCAGCTATATACTCTGCATTGACCCACAACACCCTGAAGAAAAATGTCAAAGACATCATCAACCTGTCTGATGATGATGTGAGAGTGGCAGAAGAGGTCCTCCAGGTGCTTAAACCCCTCAAAAGTGTTACATCTCTAATGAGCACTGAAACTTCACCATCTGTGTCAATGATCCTGCCACTGAAAACAAGAATTGTACAATCCATGGCTCCAAGTGTGGACGACAGCAGCATCACTCCAGATGTCAGGCTTTATTTCACTATCTATGTTTCAAGGAAGATGATGTGCCTTCTTAGGTTGCACTTTAAGTTGTTTTTTATTAATGGTCATTGGTCCAAGTTTAAAGAAAGGAGAAATGCCTTTTTATGTTGCACTGTTTTTCATTAATTATGTTAAAATGAAAATAAAAATGCATGTAGAGTTGATCAACTGATTGTATTATTCTCCAGTGCCCAATAACAGTATTGTAATGAAGGCTAAAAGGGCATTAATGGGAGCTTTAAAAAAAAGAAGAAAAAAATAAGTAACTAAATAGTTACTTTTCACAGTAAAGCATTACTTTTTGATGTAAGTAACTGAGTTAGTAACTGACTTACTTTTGAAATTAAGTAACTAGTAATTGCAACTAGTTACTGGTTTTCAGTAACTAACCCAACACTGTATATATATATATATATATATATATATATATATATATATATATATATATATATATATATATATATATATATATATATATTATTATATATATATTATTATATATATACCGTAATTTCCGGACTATAAGCCGCACCTGACTATAAGCCGCACCAGCTAAATTTAGGGTAAAATACAGATTGCTCCATATATAAGCCGCACCCGACTATAAGCCGCAGGGTTTTGATGTGTAATTAGCGTAGTATATAGGGGTTCCTGCTACCACGGAGGGGATTGTCGGGACAGAGATGACTGTTTGGGAACGCAAATCGTCCCATTTATTAACTATAAATCTTTCAATCATTCAATCAAACTTTAACATCTTTGACATGGTGAACAGCATTCGTGCAGAGTACAAATAATACAACGCTGCAAAGTAATACAAAGTGCTCGCCTGTACGTTATCAAAATAACCAGCCTACCGGTATATGAAAAGTCAGTCTTTAATCATTGTGTCATCGTCTTCCTCCTGCGTACTAAAACCACCCAAATCCTCTTCGTCGGTGTCGGAGAAGAACAGGCCGTAAATAAGCCGCACCCTTGTATAAGCCGCAGGGACCAGAACGAGGGGAAAAAGTAGCGGCTTATAGTCCGGAAATTACGGTATATATTTATATTTATATAAATATATATATATATATATATATATATATATATATATATATATATATATATATATATATATATATATATATATATATATATATATATATATATATGTGTGTGTGTGTGTGTGTGTGTGTGTGTGTGTATGTGTGTGTGTGTGGGGGAAAAAATCACAAGACTATTTCATCTCTACAGGCCTGTTTCATGAGGGTTTCCTCAATCACCAGGAGATTTTTAAGACATATATATATATATATATATATATATATATATATATATATATATATATATATATATATATATATATATATATATATATACACACTGTATGTCAGTAAAATAACATCTGTAACACCAATACTCATCAATACTCAGACCACCATTGTTCAATCTCTATATAAACAAAGGACTAAAAGTTAGTATTATTTGCAGATGATACAACTGCATTTTGTTCAGGAGAGATCACACAGAAGCTAATACAAATAATAACAGAAGAAATTAACAAATTAAAGAGATGTTTGACAAAAACAGACTTTTTGAATCTCAGTAAAACTAAAATAATGCTATTTGGTAACAGTAGAAGAGAAAGTCAAACACAAATACAAATGGACGGAGTAGATATAGAAAGGGTAAAAGAAAACAAATTTTTGGGTGTAATAATAGATGATAAAATTAATTGGAAATCTCATGTAAAAAATATACAACATTACAGTGCAAGAAACACGTCAATAATGATTACAGCAAAACATGTTCTAGACCAAAAATCACTTCATATTATTTACTGCTCGCTAGTGTTACCATATCTGAGTTATTATGTAGAAATATGAGGAAATAACTACAAATGAGCGCTTCATTCATTAACTTTTTTACAAAAAAGATCAGTTAAAATAATACATAATGTTGGATACAGAGAACATACAAACCCTTCTATTATTGAATCACAAACATTGAAATTCAACAATTTAGTGCATTTGCAAACAGCTAAAATTATGTACAAAACAAACTACAACCTGCTACCCAAGAATGTACAGCAATTCTTCTCAACAAAAGAGGAGAAATATAACCTTAGAGGAAAATCTAATTTAAAACATTTGTATGCTTGTACAACACTTAAAACCTTTAGCATATCCGTATGTGGAATTAAATTATGGAATGGATTAACCAAAGAAATCAAACAAATCTTCAATATGATTCAGTTTAAGAGACTGTTCAAACTACAAGTGTTCACAAAGTACACAGAACAATAATTATGATGAACATCATGAACCCCTTTTTTTTTTTTTTTTAGATAAAGGTTATTTATGTTTTTATTATTTGTTTACTTTCTATGGTATATTATTTACTTATTATTTATTCACTGTTCTGTTACAAAGAACAAAGAAATGGGATACAATTGCTATGGTATGAAAAGGGGTAGGATTAAATAAGCTGAGCTTCTTCATACTCCTTTTCGGACGTGCTGTAATGAAACAACTGGAAATATGTGATGCATTACATTGTATTGTATGCATGTTTGAAATAAACTGAATCTGAAGTAAACTGAACTGAACATTATATTAAACAAGGCCGATACAGTTCATCATATTTCTTGGCTGCTCACTATTACTTGGATCTTAAAATGACCATCATAACTTGTTTACCAATTTGCTCAACATTTTAGATGTGTGTGAGTGACAGGAAAAAAAAGCTCTTTGACCCCTGTTGGTTTGCGATGAGGTGTATTTTTTCTACGGAGAAAATACTTTGTTTGGTTTAATAAAATATAAACAAGTATATTGCATTGTTGAAAAACATTTTTTGTAATGATAAAGATGTTTTTTATTACTAAAACAAAAAAATAAGCATAGTATTTAAATGACTGACAGCACTTAAATAATGTAATGTACAAATTAATTTTTAGTATGACAAAAACGTGTATTGTCCTTTATGTGCAAAAAAAACAACTAAATGTTAATGCTAACACAATAAAACATGCAGCCAACATTAACTCTGAGAAGGTACCATGCTCAACATTAATTTCATAACTTTGTTAATCCTTTTAGTAATTAATTCTCAACATGTCGTTTGGGATTTAAGGTAAGCATTGTTGGATTAATATTATCTTAAAAATAGAATCAAAAATTGTTCGCTAACTTGCCCAATCTTTTGGATGTATGTCAATGACAGGAAGAAAAGCTCTTCCTTGCTTAGAGAGACGTTGTTTGGCACATTGGTTTAACCCACGGGGCCTTTTTTTCCATGGAGAAAATACCATCATATGTTCAGATCAATACAATAAAAAAGTATGTTACACTGAAATATCATTGTTTTCTAATGATGATGATTTTTTACAATTACTGAAACAAAACATAGTACCGTAATTTCCGGACTATAAGCCGCACCTGACTATAAGCCGCACCAGCTAAATTTAGGGGAAAATACAGATTGCTCCATATATAAGCTGCACCCGACTATAAGCCGCAGGGTTTTGATGTGTAATTAGCGTAGTATATAGGGGTTCCTGCTACCACGGAGGGGATTGTCGGGACAGAGATGACTGTTTGGGAACGCAAAGCGTCCCATTTATTAACAATAAATTTTTCAATCATTCAATCAAACTTTCACATTTTTGACATGGCGAACAGCATTCGTGCAGAGTACAAATAATACAACGGTGCAAAGTAATACAAAGTGCTCGCCTGTACGTTATCAAAATAACCAGCCTACCGGTATATGAAAAGTCAGTCTTTAATCATTGTGTCATCGTCTTCCTCCTGCGTACTAAAACCACAGAAATCCTCTTCGTCGGTGTCGGAGAAGAACAGGCCGTAAATAAGCCGCACCCTTGTATAAGCCGCAGGGACCAGAACGAGGGGGAAAAAGTAGCGGCTTATAGTCCGGAAATTACGGTATTTAAATGAGCGACACTTAAATGGAAATTCGCTAAAGGGTGAGAGAGTTTATTTCTTATGTCTTGCATGTATGGACAAATTGACAATAAAGAATACATGTGTTTATTTTGTTGATGCCAACACAATAAAACATGTAGCCGACCTCAACCTTGTTAAGTAATATTTCCAAAACTTTTATTTTACTTTATATAACTTTTGTTTAGCTTTATAGGATCACAAGGGAATCTGGTTGATAAACACTTCTCGGAATGTTCTTTGGAATTTAAGGTGAAACTCAGCTTTGTGGGACTGCCAGGTCCATTGTATACTTTACTGATATCGGCTGATGTATACATACTACAGGAGTAGTTGTTTTAGATGTTTGGATTGTTGGCATGCACGTTTTGTTGGCTTTTACCAGATAATGAGGTATTAATGATGTTTCCCTCACTTTATTATTCCGTTTGCTTATTTGAAGTGTATACAACAAGCCAAGCGGTGTTGATTTCTCACACTTTTGCACGAACATATGTCACCTGATACTGAGGAATTCCTCTAATCCTTCCTCTACTTTTCGTGGGAGTGATGCTTTTCTTTTTGAACCGGATTCTTCTTTCTAACAAGCTCGGATCAACACTTCTGTATTCCCCCCCCCCCCCCCCCCCCCCGACGACGGTCCACCATCCACTAATAACAAAGACTGCTTTCATTTGATGCGTTTTATTTATTTTTTACTGTTTAAAAAAAGTGAAAAAAGTTAGTTTAAAAGTTTGCAGTTTATATTCCGTCCTATATTTTACATTTCCAATGTATCCGTTGTGTTTAAGACTAAAGGTGAATGTGTGAGCGGTGGAGGCCAGAGTGAATGCAATGCTTTAGTGACCCGAGGAATCTCTTTTATTGTGGCCTCTTTGTGCCTCTCCCTGCGCTGCTCCGTCAGCCCATTCAGACTCAGTGGCAGCCACCTACATTATATCCTGGATAGGCAGGACATTCATGCCTTTTTAACCCATTGTCCTTCCCCCTGGGGTGAGGGCCCAGAGCGGGATGTGAGAACCCCAGGCCGGGCATTGTGTCCCTCCTCGCGCTCTTCACACACCCGGCGGGGGACTTCCTTTCTGGTGTCACCGAAACCTGTGTGGTGTAATCCGCAGCTCCCCGCTGAGCAGGATGGGAAGGTTATTAAAAGTGCGTCTAATGTCTCGTTAATAAATCGCTTCCATTTTCCGCTTCATTTCGGAGTAATCGCGTTGGGAGTGTGGATAGGCAGGAATGTGTGTAGCCCCGTGTAGCCGCGTCTTCCTCTATCAAAGCGGCGCGCAAATTAGCATTTCTCTTTTTATTTGCCCGGACACGCGAGTACAGATCCATTAGTGACGTGACCCCCAGCATTGGAGATCAAGTATGGGTGCGGTGGTGTGACGGGGTCAAGCGGCAAGGTGTTGATGCCGCTGTGATTGCCGGAGGAGAGATATTTAAAGGTAGCAAGTGCAGCTTGGAGGGTTTGGGTTAATGGTGTCTCTCCAGTTTGACCCGCTGCATGGTCGGTGCGTTTAGCGCCGTAAAAGCAGCAGAGGTCAGTGCAGTTAGAGCGCTGCTTGTGTTCGGAGGTTAGAGAGCAGAGGTCCCCCCCCCCCCCCCCCCCCCCCGCTCAGTGTGGTACCACAAGCACTCTTCATGATGCGTTAAGGATGCTGAGGCCTCTGATTGCCACAGTGGGACCTGGAGGTGAGCTTAGGGACCGCTTGGGTAATCCCATTAACTGTGACTCCTCGAGCCCTCTCCCCCTGTGTGTGTGTGTGTGTGTGTGTGTGTGTGTGTGTGTGTGTGTGTGTGTGTGTGTGTGTGTGTGTGTGTGTGTGTGTGTGTGTGTGTGTGTGTGTGTGTGTGTGTGTGTGTTGTGTGCAAGTGAAGGAGACAGCGTCTGAGACATCAGCTTGCCCTACAGGGGTCAAAGGACAAAGGATATTCCAATATGTTTGAATCATTCATCAAATATGAGCATCTGTCTTGTTCTCAGTGACTCATTGGTGTGAGTTATCACTTGTCACTCGCCAACAAGTTGCAAAAAAACACATTCACTGTCAGTTATGTTTTTATTTTCCACATTGAACACTTAAAATTAGAATACACAACTTTCTCTATGAGCCACGACACAATCTAAGAGATCCAATAGAACAGTTTCTAATATTTTGCATCTACAACGTATCGTATTGTACAAGCTTCGAACCCTGCGGCTTATATGAAAGTGCGGCCAATCTATGGTATGGAGTTGGCAAAGAAATCAAACAATGTAAAAACATTGTCCACTTTAAGAAACTGTTCAAAAACAAAAGGAGGAAAATTCCTGACATCTTGAACCTTATTAAAAAAGTAGAAAATCTTATTCATCTCATGGATGGATAAGACATCAATGATTTTTGTTTTGTTTGATCAGCCGTTTGACTGCCGTGTTACAGGCACTGTTTGAAAACAATCAATGTATGTCAATAATCATTTTCAAAATGTTTCAGTGTGGCTTATAATCGTCATCATCGGCGGTCACTGGAACGAGTATGACGATCCTCCTGGTAGGGGTGTATCCCTTTATGGAGGATGCCTGTGCGTGACTTTGTTTAACGTGGGGAGACTGGTGCACAGACAGTCACCACACGATCCTTGACAGAATCGGGTCAGGGTCCAGTGGCATGGAGTCCAAGACGACTGGGGACCCTTTTCTGCTGCAGCCTTCTTCCGCCATCGCAGCCGTTGTGGTAGTTCTTAAATCTACCGTATTCCGCCTTCTCCGCCATTGAGGTCTTCACCGTATCCCTGGCTAGGGGGTAGTCAGGTACTAGGCCTTTGCCAAGGGCCACCTGGGGTAACAGTAGTAAAGGGGTTAACCTCCTAGTGCCCCAAGACCCCATAGAGGAGCCTCAACTGCCGGATGCACTTTAACGTCATGCCCAGGACAAGGCTTATAATATGGTGTGGCTAATATATGGAAAATTATGTTTTCTTATAAAATGTAGTGGGTGCGGCTTATATACCATTGCGGCTTATAGTCTGGAAAATATGGTAACTCTATAGGTGAACAAAATAATAGAAACACATCTCACAATACTTGATACATAAATCTTATTAAGATAATTGTTAAATAGTGTTAAAAAACAGTCATCCTAATTTTGTCTCGTCACCAACTATCTTCAATATTCATCGAATTATTATCAATGTTAAAATAAGAACATGTTAAAAACAGTTTTTCCTGTTTCACAAAAGTGACATCAGGTTGTGCAATGTATTACAATTCAGAAACAATCATGTTCAGTCAATGTATTTGATCTAATAATTAGAGGCTTTTTAAAAAAAATTTATCACATTTTACCTGGTGAACAATTTACAAAAAAAAAACAATTGACACAATAAGCAATGTGTTTCAGTTCCTGTAGTTTGTGGTCTTCAACTGAAATGATAAACAGACAAGCTTAAACTTATACAACAAAACTGACAATATTCACAAGTTATAAAAGCATTTCTCCAGAAAGTTTCTTCATTTGTCAGAGGTAGGTAGGTACTTAGTTTGGGCTTGTCGAGTGCAGATTGGCGCCCTGGCTTGCTAACGTTAGCACTAGTGTGAATAATGGTGTTATATGATAGCAGTGTTATGCCGCTACTTTTACCAGTAGAAAGTAAAAAAACTACTTGTATGTACATTACCGAGACATTTGATGTAACATGGACGCTACAAGACAAGATAGCGTCAGAAGCACAAGTTCAATGCAATATGTAACATTTATTAATAAAAGCAACAACCAGCTCCACACTAAAATGAACTGGATATCAAATAGAAAGAGGCAACATCACACAGCAAACAACGCGTTGATGCACAGATGTGTTATAGTATAAAGTCAGCGGAATGTGTGACGCCATTTCTCCATAGCTCGTGTTATAGATAGATTTGTGTTAGGTTGAAAAATAAGAAGCATCGTCTACGCCGGTGTTTCTTAACCATTGTTGGTCCGCAAGCGGCCACCTGAGGGCTGGCAAAAAATATCTGTCATAGAGAAGTCATAGAGAAGTTTCCTAAGCACAACGATTCTGACTGTAGGGGTTAAGTGTGTTTTTAGTTGCACTTAAATTGTATTGACAGTTTATTTGATAAACTTATGTATTAATATTATTTAGTTAGAATGTATTTAATTTAGCATTGCGTGATTGTACGGTATGTAGATTCACTTTAGTTTTAATGAGTCCCATCTTTTGCAGTGTATTTAACTAGTATATATCTTCTTTTTTTTTATCAGCCTGACTTAAGCCTTGATAATAGTCTTTGTGATGAACACATGGTTTCATATCCTTTGACAAGGTTTATATTTTTAAACTGTAAGTAGGATAGTTATAATTATTGAATGTGATTAAAACCAAGAGTAAGATTACTAATTCAATGTTAATATTAGAGTGGGCCCCGGGCCAATCGGTTGTGGAAAAGTTGGGCCTTGCGGTCAAATATGTATATTGTATATATAAATATGACTGATCAAAGGGGCTGTTTGTAACTTCCTCACAGTTACATTTTCAAACCAAACAATATAACAATAACACAATTGGTTACTGTAGCTTAAAGTACCATTAGTGGTTTAATAAAACACTTTTGTTTTAAAACTGTTGACAATTATTAAGTTTATGTCGTAAAGATTTTTGCCGGCCTGTAAAAAATGGTGGCCACCAGGGGCGTCACTAGCTTTTAAGGACAGGGGGGGCTTAGCCCCCAGGAGAGCACAAAACTTCACAAACGGCTAACAAAGACTTAGAAATTAATCATTGTTATTATTATTATTTCAGTCGGTTTATTTTCAATCTGTGTTCAGTACAACAACAAACATGGGTTTGCACAGTGACATTTTGTTTACAGCATCAACAAGAAACAATGACTTGCATGATCCTTCAAGATACACTGAAACACAATGAAAGTGGTGGCATTAGCCTCTATGTTATTCATTCACAACATAGAGGCTAATGCCACCACTTTAGCTCACAATACAATAATTGTTTGTTCCCAAATATTTTGAAGTTGCACAGATTACGTTTTGGGCACATATGTGACTAAAATGGTTGTAAATTCAAGCCCTGGAAATATTACTTGATTACTTGAATTAAAGTAATATCTGGATCAGGATAATTTGGCTTGTATATAATATATTTATATATATATTTTATGGCAAGCCGTTAAGGAAATTAAATATATATGGAAGTCTGAATAGAAATGAGAAACTTTTATGTATACTGTAAATAAGAAAGACTTAGAGTCTGTCTGCTGATCTTAAAAAGAGCCAAAGCTGTCAAAGAGCTGAGGGACCATCTTCAAAGTGCAATGCTGAAACAAATAATGCAAACAATAAAATGTAACTTCCAGGGCTTGAGATTAACGTATTCCCGTCGTCCCGGGGACGGTAAAAAAAATGCACGGGACGAAATTAAATGCTCCCCGGGACGATGGCTTTTAACCATTTTTTTTTCTTTTCTTTTTATGTATTTATTCATTTTACATTCTATATTAAATGTCTTGGTTTTTCCACCCTCTGAAAATCCTATGAAATGTTTAACAAGCCATCCTATAATAATACAACAGCTATTAATGTAACAATACAATAAAACAAATATATTTAATGATGTTTTTTTCATTATTTTAACAATAGGCTAATGTATATTACTTTATATACATTCTAAAAGAAACACAAAACTTAAATTTACAATTGCAGACACAAGGTTCTTGTTCTGCAGTGCTGTGTGTTAATGTGCTTCGTACACCTGCAGGACTGCAAGCAAGGTTGCAGAGAAAATGCGGACTGGATTTTGAGTGATGTGGGCATTTTCTATATGAACAAGTCCAAGGACCGCAAGAAAGGTCGCAGAGAAAATTCGGACTGGATTTTGAGTGATGTGGGCATTTTCTATATGAACAAGTGGAATGGATTGGATACCGACGCACTAAAGGGGCTCTCTACCTTACGCTATAAAGTGAGGGGAAACTGAGTGAATAATGACAGGTTATATGATTATGTATTTAAACTCATATTCGGGCCACTTTATAATGAAAATGTCGGCATGTATTTGTAAAAAATAAAAATAAAAAAATTGATTTTTTTATTTATTTTTTTTTTTTTTTAACACTAAATTATTTAGGGGGGCTTAAGAACATTTTAGGGGGCTTGAGCCCCCCTAAAATAGGCCTAACAACGCCAATGGTGGCCACTCACCCTGTCTGGTCAGCACGGACGCACAAGGAGCGCGTGCACACGTACAAAAGCAGTCCAAGAGTAGCAACGCACAATTTTCAGTCACGTTGATGTTGTTATGATAGAATATACATTCAATGATAGCTAACACTAATTATCCAAATTACTATCGTTAGCTAACAACACCCAAAGCTAATGTGAGTGCATGTGTAACGTACAATATGTTGTTATAGTATTGCGTACTAGAAAGGGCGGGATATAACGCTTAAAATACATTGGAAAGTAAGCACCCTTTGGCATCTACACTATATTGCCAAATGTATTAGGCCACCCATCCAAATGATCGTAATCAGGTGTCCTAATCACTTGGCCCGGCCACAGATGTATAAAATCAAGCACTTAGGCATGGAGACTGTTTCTACAAACAATTGTGAAAGAATGGGCAGCTCTCGGGAGCTCAGTGATTTTCAGCGTGGAACTGTCATAGGATGCCACCTGTGCAACAAATCCAGTCCTGAAATATCCTCGCTCCTAAATATTCCAAAGTCAACTGTCAGCTTTATTATAAGAAAATGGAAGAGTTTGGGAACAACAGTAACTCAGCCACGAAGTAATAGGAATTATGGTGTTTGGTTGTTTTTCAGGAGTTGGGCTTGGCCCCTTAGTTCCAGTGAAAGGAACTTTGAATGCTCCAGGATACCAAAACATTTTGGACAATTCCATGCTCCCAACCTTGTGGGAACAGTTTGGAGCGGGCCCCTTCCTCTTCCAACAGGACTGTGCACCAGTGCACAAAGCAAGGTCCATAAAGACATGGATGACAGAGTCTGGTGTGGATTAATTTGACTGGCCTGCACAGAGTCCTGACCTGAACCCGATAGAACACCTTTGGGAGGAATTAGAACGGAGACTGAGAGCCAGGCCTTCTTGACCAACATCAGTGTGTGACCTCACCAATGCGCTTTTGGAAGAATGGTCGAAAATTCCTATAAACACACTCCGCAACCTTGTGGACAGCCTTCCCAGAAGAGTTGAAGCTGTAATAGCTGCAAAAGATGGACTGACATATTGAACCCTATGGGTTAGGAATGGGATGGCACTTCAAGTTCATATGTGAGTTAAGGCAGGTGGCCAAATACTTTTGGCAATATAGTGTATGTAAAGGTTGCAAACGGCCCATTTAAATAATCGCAATTAATGTGATAATTTGTCACCCCGAGTTAGCCTAGCACTTTGGTTCGCTGATGCCACTCAATACAGCTTGTGCATCAGCCTTATGGGTGCCAGAAACAATGAGGCACTGTGAAAAGGTAATTGTCAGTGCAAAAAGACAAAAAATGTGGTGTTTTAACCTGTTATTGTCTACTATGTATATTTAACGAGTTAAATCCCATCCTTAAATCTGATATACCTTTCCATGGTAGTAATCAGTAACATGAAACATTTCGTAAGAAACTTGTACAAACAATGATCACACATCATTTTCACAAAGACCATGTTTTTATGCAGTGCTGTGGGTCAGTGGCCTGCTACACTAAATACTAAACAACCTAGTTGCTCGTTGCTGTTTATATAGAAACACTTGCACACCTATTTTGGTCCCCACAACAATTAGCCTGAGTTCTGTGGAGAAAAAAAAAGTGTATTTATTGACATCCAGGACAGCTGCATATGTCGCCATCGAGCAATTTAATGTGCATTGTTAAAGGCTCAGCGACGGTGGTTATTATGTGCAGAGCACCGCTAAGGCTATCTGCTTCACTCCCAGGCAGGCAGTCATTGCAGGACTAAGTCTATGGAAATATAAATGGGGCATTTATGGCAAACTAAAAGCTATCAGTGATTCTGAATAGAGGGAAAATACTAAGATGGGGTCAAATGTCAATGGCAGTGGGTAGGAGAGTGTTTGGCATTGTCAATAATGGATTCTCTCTTTAAAGGCTTAGATACTCACATGGTCAAGAAGAGGTGGGCCAAATGATAACTAACTATACAGAATGCATTGCTGGAAGGTAAAGCAAACGCACGGTTAAGAGGATGTGACATTTTCTTTTCTTTGTGAAATCAAGTGAAGAGGCTTTCAATATCGTCAACAATTTGTATTGTTTTCTAAACATTTATAAACAACCATTTTGACACTTTTATTACTACTTGCACCAGAAAGCTATGCTGCCGATTCAATTTAAAAGTGTTCGCCTGCAACACAGGTCACATTCTCAGATGAATTTGTGGTTTTCGTCAGCATTTTGTGGCAATAGTATTTTAATTAGATACATTTACACTCTCTGCAGTTATGATAAACAGTGATAATTTTCATGAGGATTGCAGACAAAATGGATTCATTTCTTTAACCCGGGGGACAGCAACCCGCGGCTCTTTAGCGCCACCCTAGTGGCTCCCTGGACCTGTTTCAAAGATGTGTGAAAATGGAAAAAGATGAAGAAAAACATTTTTTGTTTGTTTTAATATATTTTCTGTAGGAGAAGAAACATGTTGCAAACCTTCCTAATTGTTAGAAATCCCACTGTTTGTATTAAACATGCTTCACTGATGAGAGTATTTGACAAGCACCGTTTTGTCCTACTAATTTCAGTGATCATTAAACATGTACAACTTTCTCCGATGCTGCCACAGAAAGACGTGTTTTATGCCACTCCTTCTATGTCTCATTTTGTCCACCAAACTTTTTATGCCGTGCGTGAATGCACAAAGGTGAGCTTGGTTGATGCTATTGACTTGTGTGGAATACTAATCAGGCATAGTTGGTCAATGCATGACAGCAAGCTAATCGATGCTAACATGCTAAATAGGTTGTATGTACATATTGCATCATTATGCCTCATTTGTAGGTATATTTGAGCTCATTTAATAATTTCCAGAACTTCTCATCCCGTGAGAAGCCTCCATTTTACTAATGATTTCCAATGTTGCAAAAATGTGTAGAATAAAAATTAAAATACAACATTTCTGTCAACGGAGATTTGCGTCAGCCTAGGAGGCTAATATAGCCAATATAGACACTTACAGCATGTGTTGCCTTCATTACAACACTTATATAAGACTTTTATTTTTTTTGTGGTCCCTAGACAGATTTTTTTTTGTATTTTTGGTCCATTATGGCTCTTTCAACATTTTGGGTTGCCGATCCCATTTAACCATTGACACAGGGAGCCTTGTATATCAAGGGAGGACTACATTTAATTATTTGACTGTAACTAATGCAGTTAAGACGAATACTCACTGTTATTGGTATTTGGTACAATATAGTGAGTGTGTGTATTGATCAGACTCAAGTCTGTCAATAACAGTAGATGAATCTAATTGTAGTTCCCCTTGGTCTCCTCACTTAACTGTCAGCATGGGAGCCCTTAACCTGCATGTTCAGTATTAGTTCACTGACACACACACACACACACACACACACACACACACACACACACACACACACACACACACACACACACACACACACACACACACACACACACACACACACACACACACACACACACACACACACACACACACACACACACACACGCAGGGCTCTTAGCGCATTGGCACAGTGGGATTAGACTCCCACCTCTTTGCTAAATGTCCTACCTTCTAAGCTTGAATAATTCTACTAAAGCACACACGCACGTATGATGTATTTGTGTGAGTAAAAGTAAAGGCTGAGTTACGATAGGTCATACTATCAAAGCACGGCTCTCTAGTGACTTTGTTCATTTATGATATTCCCGCTTTATTAATTTCATTGCCCAGACACAGAACATGTTAGTGGCTCCCTCATTATTATTTACAAAAATGCAGTACTCTCTATTACACAGCACAAGTATGCATTTCTGCAAGCAAGACAAACAATAGTCAAACAATCATAATTCATTCAACAAACTAGTGCCTCTGTGTAAAATATAAAATACACCCAAGAGAGACTCTGTTAGAACTGGTAGGACACTGGCTCTCTTCCTTAATGACCTTTGGGGCAGTTATGCATGAGCCTCATGAATTCTGCTTTAGCAATAAGTTTAAAAAAAAACTTGAACTAAATAAGATGACATAACTACATTTAAGATCAACCAAACTTTTTTTTTCTTACTTCACTTTCTTTTTGGTACTTATTAAGTCATATATGTACTAATATAACACATACTAAAATCTAAGATGTATTGCACAACAGAAAACTCAGAATAAGCAAATTGGTCTAACACAGTAAAGGAAAATATATCTTGTACAACATTTTGTTATAATAAACCTGCTCAGTGGCCTTGTGGTTAGAGTGTTCGCCCTGAGATCGGTAGGTCGTGAGTTCGAACCCCGGCCGAGTCATACCAAAGACTATAAAAATGTGACCCATTACCTACCCGCTTGGCACTCAGCATCAAAGGTTGGAATTGGGGGTTAAATTACCAAAATGATTCTCGAGCGCGGCCACTGCTGCTGCTCACTGCTCCCCTCACCTCCCAGGGGGTTGAACAAGGGGATGGGTCAAATGCAGAGAGTCATTTCACCTCACCTTGTAAAGTATACTGGACATGTTTTCAAATATTTCAATCCATATTTCAACTTGTAACAATAACAATTGAATAGGTAAATTATTCCCTACTATAAACTCTGATTTTAATCCTTTGATTTCTGCCCCCAAAAGTCCCCGTGTACAGGGTTAAAGAATCAAGACTACAATCTTCTTTATT
Source organism: Entelurus aequoreus (assembly GCF_033978785.1). Lineage (NCBI taxonomy): Eukaryota > Metazoa > Chordata > Actinopteri > Syngnathiformes > Syngnathidae > Entelurus > Entelurus aequoreus. The sequence goes on from NC_084741.1 coordinate 35,912,979, forward strand.
GGCCATGTATGTAAAACGCAAATAATTTGACTTGGTACTACGCATTTTTTGTTTAATGCAAGAATCAAGGAAAAACACAACAATGCTGAGTTTGTAAACAATAACAAAAATGAAAAATACGTCCACCTGTGCTTATATTCAGTGGCCTAGTGGTTAGAGTGTCCGCCCTGAGATTGGTAGGTAGGAGTTCAAACCCCGGCCGAGCCATACCACAGACTATAAAAATGGGACCCATTACCTCCCTGCTTGGCACTCAGCATCAAGGGTTGGAATTGGGGGTTGAATCACCAAAATGATTCCCGGGCGCGGTCCCGCTTCTGCCCACTGCTCCCCTCACCTCCCAGGGGGTGAACAAGGGGATGGGTCAAATGCAGAGGACAACTTTCACCACACCTCGTGTGTGTGTGTGACAATCATTGGTACTTTAATATTCAAAAGCTCTATCTTGGCGGTTTGCATGACTTATTGTATTCGCATACGGTGTGTAGTGAAGCAATGTTCCCTCTAATTTTTCATGTGTGTGAGCAAACGCAAAAACTCCCTGAGCATTCAGTGGAGCCCATGTGAGCAACATCAGACGTGCACACTGTGGCTACACCAGCAGCACACCTGTCCCAAACCTGACTAAATAACAAGTTCAATCTCCATCCATCCATCCATCCATTTTCTGGATGGTGGGTGCTGGAGCCTATCTCAGCTGCATTTGGGCGGAAGGCGGGGTACACCCTGGACAAGTCCCCACCTCATCGCAGGGCCAACACAGATAGATGAGACAAGATTCTCTTATTATTATAATCAAATGACAGCAGTAATTTCCATGAGGTTATTTTCTAAAATAAGTGTTTAGGCCCACTTACAATGACAATAACAAAAAATATTGTGTTTCATGAACTGTGTACTTGTATTGTTTGTCTGGGTGGAGGTCATGCTTTGGAAGTAATTTGTACCCCTTTCAGACATTGCATTTAGTTCCCATTAAAACATTCACATGTTGCACAATGAGATCATGTGTACATTCCTGCAACTTCCTGTTTGTAAAAAATATATTTTTATTAATATTTATTTAATATACTAATAGCATTTCATGATTAATATTTATAAATTACGATTCCTAATAAATGACACTAGAATAGGCACACATTTGATTGGTAAATCATAGTGTAACGACCTGGAATTACACTTTATGTGTGGTGTTGGAGTTGTCCGACTTTTTGTGTGGCTGTAAACGCATCACTGGCTAAGTGCCATATGTGCATGTGTTGGCGCAAGTGAGAAAGAGCGAGCGGCTGCTGTTGATATAACAAAGTTGCTTTTGGTCTGGTTTGTACTGCAGAAAATGACCACTTTTGCTAGATATCATTTTTTTTACTAATGTTTTGGTGATGTGTTTATGGCCGACAATAAACAGTTTTGCTCAGTAAAGTGATGGATGGAATTCATGTCCTCAAAGCGTCTCGACAGACGTTACAATATTTGAACAAGGATGAGGTAAACTGTTTTCTCTGTCGTGTCCGTGTCGTGTCGAAAATTGTTATGCGCTTATTTTTTTATTTGATTTTGTGCGTGGCATAGATTTGCCGTGCACAGAGGACGCTTGAGCAGTGCGCAATTGCACAGGCGTGCACCTTAGAGGGAACATTGTAGTGAAGCATGTTTAGCTTTGTGTAAGAAACGTAAATTTTCTGCCATGGTGCCAAGACTTTCTGATTTAGTCATTCACATAGTCATTGACTGACAAGAGAGAGATGGGGGGGTGGAACGCAACCTCTTGCGGTTATTTATTGCACAAATTAAAACCTTGATGTCAATTAATCGTACAGCTGAAGTAGATTTTGGTCCTCCAGCCAAACAACTACAGTAGCAACCTTTCCATCATAAGAATACAATCACTACACTGCTTAGTTATTACTGTGGCTTTTATCTGAGAAAATCCTTTAACAAGGATACTTTAGCAATCCGGCAGTTATGTGTCGTGTTAAAGTGTTTCGTGATTTTTCTTTCTTTCTGTAAGGCTGTGAATGTGGATGTTGGCCCAAGGAGGACGGCTGTGTAAAGAGGAGAGTTGATCTGCAAAGGCAACTGTTGCCTGTCTTGTTTTGTCAATTAAGAAATTGTTGATCAACCACCCCCTTGTCATCCTGACACTTCAGGGTAGACAATAAAACAATATGTGCATCCAAAAAATGTTTTTATGAATTAGGAGCAGTTTTGCACTGTGGACTGACATTGGCTACGAGCTCGCTAATGAGGATGCTACATAGCGTTGAGGATGCAGGCGCTGTCAAATTTGTGGGACACAGCTAAAATGTGTCATCAATATACATTATAACAATATAATGACTATTAAAAGCTCTATCATCAGCCAAATGCATATCATTTGTATTGTATATTGTCTATATTGCACAACTTAACAGTAAGAGAGAGTACTATGTTCCTGATAGTTGCCTTACATTGTGCTTGGTGGCCTACAGTTTTTAAAACACAACTTTTAAAAATGTATATATGTTCTTATATGTTGTGCTGTCAAGCGATTTTAAACGAGTGTCTGTCAATTTGAGGTTATTTTAACATTAACATTACGGTTAACATTACGTTATTGTGGCAGATCAAAGATTAATATGTAACCAAAAACAGTGACTTCATAAAGTAATGTATTGTTTTTAACAGACTTAAACAGATGCAGTCTTAACAATTAACTCAAATAAAACATCAGGTCCAAATGAAATGATTAAGTTAACACATCAACAACCATAAAAACCATAGAAGCAATACAAAAACAAGTACAATTGTTCCTCGCCACATTGCGCTTCAAATATTACGGCTTCACCATATTGTGGATTTAAAAAAAATATGTTACGAATATTCTACAATTGTTTCAAGTTATAAATTAAGCATTTTCAAGCCTAAAAATGACTGAAGGAACTAAAAATTTCAATACTAAAGTAGTATTGGCCACGAGAGGAGACCAAACCAATCAGAGCATGCTGTTCAGTATCGTGGCCACTGATTGGCTCAGGCGACATTACTATATTGGATTAAAATATTGTAATGCTGACTTAAGAGTGTTATGTGTCGAGAGGGCTCTCATATAGTTGAGAAACGTATGTAGAAGGTCGTAAACTGTTTTTTTTATGCTCTAACTATGAAAATATTCGATTTATAATTAAAAATTCCTACTTCACGTATTTTCAATTCTCGCATGTTCGAAGCCAATCAACAGCGATAAACAAGGGACCACTGTATTGAACGTTGAACTCGATGCTTTACCTACGCTTCACTTAATATAAAATGATAAATAAATAAAACCGACTCTTCCTTTTGCCCGCCCAACTACAGTGGGAGCCAATCAGCTTCTGCTAAACAACCCCAAGCACAATGACAGCCAATCAATGTCTGACCATTGTTTACGCCCAACACATTAAGCACAAGGAGAGATAAAACATTCAATTACGGTATTTTTCGGACTATAAGGCGCACTTAAAATCCCTTCATTTTCTCAAAACTTGACAGTGCTCCTTATAACCCGGTGCGCCTAATATACGGAATAATTTTGGTTGTGCTTACCGACCTCGAAGCTATTTTATTTGGTACATGGTGAAATGATAAGTGTGACCAGTAGATGGCTGTCACACATAAGAAATACGTGTAGACTGCAATATGACTCAAGTAAACAACACCAAAATTGTATATGTTCCCTTGAAAATATAGAACATTACACACAGCGCTCAAAAATATGTCAAAATGTTTTAGTACGATTTTGGTAAGCTATGAAGCCGCACCGCTTGATGGATTGTACTGTGCTTCAACATGTGGATATTATTATGGTGTGTCTATATGGTAAGACATATTATCTGGCGTTTTGTTTGGCAATATTATGCAAAAGCAACTTTTCTTACCTTCTGGTACCTGCTGATGTGTATTTGGGATCTGCATAAGTCCTGAAAATTTGCGTGCCTCCGCCTTTGTAGTCGGTGCCGAAGCCGTAGTCGATAAGCTTCTTTTTTTTCTCTATCTTCTTGTTATGGGACATTCATCCTCCGCTGTTGCCATTTCTAATATAAAGTAGTGTAAAGTTCTTACTTATATCTGTCAGTAAACTCGCCATGAAAGCGCTAAAACATACCGGTGTAGTGAGTATACATTATTCACCCAAGGAACTTTAGTTATTAGAGAGTCCGGTCGAACGGTTTTTCACGGGACACATTTCCGGCGTTGTTGTTGCGCTAGTGAGTCACGGATGACGAGATGCTGCTCTGTTATTGATTGAAGTAAAGTCTGAATGTCATTAAAACAGTTAGCTCCATATTTTGACACTTCTTCCACACCCGTCCTTGCACGCTACACCGCTACAACAAAGATGACGGGAAGAAGACGCTGCCGAAGGTGAGCCACGTAAATAAGACCGCCAACAAAACTGCGCATCTTGAAGCGACTGTCAGAAAGCGGCTCGAAGATTATCTGTAAAACATAATCTATGCAACATTTTGACCAACGAACCACCATTACATGTTATGTAGACCACAAGGAAATGTTTTCCATTTAGAAAAAAATAATAATAATATGACTCCTTTAATGCGCTTTTTGTATGAAACTAGACCTGAATAGACCCACTCATTGGAAGTGCGCCTTATAATCCGGTGCGCCCTATGGTCCGGAAAATACGGTAACACAATTGAAAAAACATATTGCACTAAATATGACTGTAATTAATAAAAAAACACAAATAACTCGATAATTTGACACCCCTACAACTCTTAAAGTGTAGTCTTTTTTTCACCCCTGCCCCCTTAGTCAATCCCTTGCAGCCGCTGGGGGACTCCCACGTCTCCTTTCAAGCCAAAGTCGTTTGAGTCAGAAATCTTCCTGTGCGAGTACAACACTTCATCAAGGGTGAAGACTCCCGCGCTATCAGAGATGTATCAGTTGGTCTGATAAAGCCCTCCGTGCGGTCCCTGCGCAGCTACATCCCATCATAAATAAACGCAGCAGAAAAGAGGCCTTTGTCACTGTTTATCTGCACTGCTTTTCTTCCTCGCCCTTGATTTCCTCTTCAGAAAATTGATGCACCCTTAAATTGAAGCAGAGGGCTTGACAGGTAATGGTTAGTGTGATAACTGCTCAGATTTCATCAGCCATGGCTTTTTTTTTTCTTTGTGTGCAATTGTTGGAACTTTCAGCTAGATTACCTGTCATCCAGTGCATCAGATAAAAATGCACAGTTGATGAGATACAGCCAATACACCAGCAGATAGCAAGAAAAAGATCTGGCTGTTCAATGTTGGACAGAGAGGAAGACCGAGGACACAAATCTATATTTATCTGATGGCCTGCCAAATAAAAGACATTACTATCACCATCGCTGTTTGCTTTCCACACAGATGTGTGCTTAGTGTTATAGGTTCTAAATGGCCTACAAGCACATGATTTGCACATTTTTGGTTTCTTGTGTTTTTTTTTATTGCATTTAAATATGCATTTGCACAAATGTTTTTGTAGGGCTATTTACATATTATTTAGTGATGATAAACACCAGGGGTGTCAAACTAATTTTAGATGGGGGGCCACATGGAGAAAAATCTACTCTCAAGTGGGCCGGACTGATAAAATCACGGCACGATAACTTAAAAATAAAGACAACTTCAGATTGTTTCCTTTGTCTAAAAATAGAACAAGTACATTCTGAAAATGTACAAATCATAATTTTGTTGTTGTTGTTGTTGTTGTTTTTTACACTTGCATGTTGGAGTTAACAGTATTCTATCTTTATTTGTCGTTATTTATACTTCCTGAATAAATTGTGTGCTAATGTTCATCAGTCAACTCATTGGTGTTAATTTTCAATCTATCAAGATAAAAAAATAATATCAAAATCAAATTACAGGATGTTATTTATGTAGTTTGCTCATTTTCCTTGACTTGTGCACTAACATCATGTGGTTTATTTTTTATTTTTTTTACAAAAGTAGCATAATCTACAAAGATACAGAGAATTGCTATTGTGACATCTAGTGGACACATTTAGAACAGCAGTTTCTTTCATTCAAACATTTCGGCTCATTTTTATACTCAGCAAACTCATCCCGCGGGCCGGGTAAAACCTGTTTGCGGGACTAATCCGGCCCGCGGGCCTTACGTTTGACACCCCTGATATACACAAATGAAAGTCAACCTCCATTTGGTTTGGAAGTTGACATTAAGTTTTTCTACCATGACAAATAATGGAAATGTAATTTTGTTTCCCCCAGGAATAAACACCTTTATAAACTATAACTATAAAATCCTTCACATAAATTCCAGTACATATTTGTCTTCTTTGTTCTTGGTGTTGAGATTACTTTTTTTCGTGGAATTAGTGTCGCAAAAAGAAAAAAACAAATCATATTAATTTTATAGTCGTAGCTCTGTTTTTCATAAATAGCATTTTGCCACTGAATATTGTACTGTTTCTTGTGATTTAGGGCTATATAAATAAACATTGATTGATTGATTGATTGTACATCGTTTTGGTTGTCATTTCATAACAAACTACTCCATTTTCCTGCATCTCATTCTGAGGGATAGAGTGCTTAAAAAAAGAATCCCACATGTTCATGACTCAGTCTTTTTTTTTTCAGTAATGGCTGCAAAACAAATGATAAAGAAGGCCAGAAACACCATTGAAATTCTGGAAATAACTTTCAGCAAAGTACTAAGGTCTGGTCCCCTCCTGTCTTTCTGCCATCACCATCTTTGCCAACAACAGTCTTCAATTAAGGTAAAAGTGATGAGAAATTATCATTTATCAATTTTATTAATACCTTATATGTATTTCACATTGTTTCTGCATGCAACGCTATAATTATCTTCTATAAAATGTGATTAATGTTGATATTTTTGGATGTCTGAAACTGATTAGGTGATTTACTGGGAAGTAGAGACACTATTTATTTTAAGAATATGTATATATATTATATGCATTTAATGTCTTTATAAACCCACCAAACAGCTTTTCCACACATTTTCAAACACTTTCCATGCTCTTAAAACACTTTGTGTGAAAGCTTTTAAGCAATGTGCAATATTTTAATTATTATCCCGCTCACATCCACCTTTTCACACCACATATCATATGCTATTTAAACTATTCAATTTTTTTATTTTCCAAAAAATTCCATATTTCCAGGAAAAATATTTTATTTTCCAGTTCAATGGACGGTCACTTTTCTCACTTTTCTGGATCAACTACAACAATTTACCATAAACAAATTTCACTAATCCTGGACATTCAAACTAACAATTTTGCAAGGTAAAAAAAAACCTCTTGCTTCTCCGTAAATGTTATTCTTTCCTAAAAAGTGTTACGATATAGCCACATTTCTCAACCGATTCAAATTGTTCCAAAGTCAAAATGCTCCTTGATAATATTAGTCAATTCCTACCATGTTAATATTTGCATGTTTTTAAGCACATTTTTGCTGGTATACGCCTTGGTCAAATATTTTGTTACCTGACATATTTTAGCTGTTAGCAGTTTAGCATGCTAACTTATTATTCAAGCTTTTTAGCTAATTTTGCTGGTGAACACCAGTCAAATATTGTGTTATTTAACGCATGTTAGCTTTTAGCATGCTAAAGTCTAAGTCTAAGTCTAATTCTAATGTTACCATGTGAGCATGCTAACAGTTGGAATGCTAGCTTTTTAGCAAATTTTGCAGGTGTGCATCTCAGAGTTAAATGTTGTATTAGTTCACGCATGTTAGCTTTTAGCATGCTAGTATGCAAGCTTTTTTTTGTTGCTAATTTTGCAGGTAGACTCAAGAGTCATATTTTGTTACTTGACGCTATCTGGACAGCATGCTAAATGTTCGTATTATAGTTCAGCTTCGGCTTTGCAGCATTCACAAAAAATGTGTACCGAAATTGTATTTTCCAGTTTTACAATGAAACATACTCAAATCTCAATGTACTCAATGGTACTTGAAAATTTGTAATGCACTGAGACCGCAGTGAGTGAACCGAAAGGAAGTGCAAATAAAAGAAACCATTTGATAAATAAAGTGTTATTTTGTAGAAGTTTATTCAAATAAATTCATTGTAATTCAGGCATTTCTTTTGAGGTAGATCACTTACAATGAATCAAAGGTCAAACAGCCTCTTGGTTCAGACTGTGTTCATGTTCTTTGTTTCTATTGTTTAAGGACACCCACAGAAGGAGATAGTGGAAGAACATATTCTGCTAAGACTTTCAATAAGTTTTGGAGCTCCTCTGTGGGAGTTGTTGTCCATTCATTCATAAGAACATGAGTGAGGTCAGAGGTCACTAATCTAGATCTCTATTGTTCTAATCTAGTCCATCCGTCTGATTGTGTTGTGCCAGTCTGTTGTGTTTAATCACCGAGGTGTCTGATGAGTTTGAGGTAAGGGATTCCAAACTAAACTCATCCAAGCATACCTCTATGGATCAGCAGACAAAAAAAATGTCTTTCCCAAACTGTGCCGACAAATTTTGCAAGCATTATTTGACATGTATGCCCCATATAGTGTGATATAAGGTTGTACGGGATATCGGTATTAGTAAAGTACCGCGATACTAATGAATTATATTCGGTACAATATGCCCTCTGAAAAGTACCGGTTCGCTTCATTACACACTGTAGCTCATCGGTGTCAAAATGTAAACAAACGCCATTAGTGGATCTACACCTAACATCCACTGTAATGATACCAAGTACAGTAGCATATCTAGTCGATACTACTATGATTACGTCGATAATTGTTGGCATCACAACATCTTCTTTCGTTTTTAAAAAAAGGATATTATGTTTATAAACTCAGGAAATATGTCCCTGGACACATGAGGACTTTGAATATGACCAATGTATGATCCTGTAACTACTTGGTATCAGATTGATACACAAATTTGTGGTATCATCCAAAACTAGAATAAGTGATTATTACATTTTAACAGAAGTGTAGATAGAACATGTTAAAAGAGAAAGTAAGCAGATATTAACAGTGAATGAACAAGTAGATTAATAATTAATTGTTTACCACTTGTCCTTAATAATGTTGACAAAATAATAGAATGATAAATTACAAAATATGTTACTGCATATGTCAGCAGACTAATTAGGAGCCTTTGTTTGTTTACTTACTACTAAAAGACAAGTTGTCTAGTATGTTCACTATTTTATTTAAGGACAAACTTGCAATAAGAAACATATGTTTAATGTACTATAATATTTTTTGTTAAAATAAAGCCAATAATGCAATTGTTTGTGGTCATTATTTTGGTACTTTTCAGTAGTAAAAGGGACCACAAAAAATATTGGTATGGAGAAAACACTAGTGTGAAATTTAAAATGGTAGCATTGAGTCTTCTCTATTCAGTTCTTTGTTGACTATTTCTCAGGCAGCAATAATAAGCAGAAATCTTCTCAGCTATTTCTATATTATCCACACTCGGCTGGAGTCACATATAACATGTACTTTTATATATTTTTTTGGACTGGGAAAAAATGTCCCCTCACGAAAGAAACAGCTGTGCTGGCCTTACAATGCATTAAGTATCTCATCCCCTTTTAGACGGTTAAATTGTGCATGAAATGTTGCTGGCGTAGGCTTCTCCCGAGCTGGACTGATTAGGCAACATCTGTTACATTGGGAGAAATCTGTGTCGCTTCTAATTAGCTGTCAGGCTACAGCTACGTTGTGCCTGATGGTGCTGAGAATCTGCCACAGGTTCCTGTCCTCGTCCTGTCACCTGCTTGTGGGGGCTCACTCCCTCCTTCCCCTTGCTCTCCCTCACATCATGTGTAATTAGAGAGTAGGCTCCGTACAAAGGAGCGAGCTGGGAGTCAGACTCCAGCCCATCTGTGCTGAGCCCATCATCAGCAGGCTCATAACTCCTCCAACACTGGGGGACGCTCCTGAGCCAGAGCTTCTGAATACTGATGCCGGTCATTTCAACAAATGTCCAACTTTGCTCTGCTGTGTGTCTTCTTAGCCAATTGCTTACTGCGTGCAAGACTTTAAATGAAGATGGGTAAAGATTGTGTTGCTTTGGCAAGTGGCATGCTGTACAGAAACACAGACATTACTTGTGGGCCATTCCTGCGTCCCCAGGAAATAAAATATATAAATGCACAATAAAATTAACTGTAATACACTTTGCTTGAATTAGGCAAGGTGTCCTCCTGCATTTTGATCTGACTGCATGGAGTGTTGTACCGATACCAATATTTTGGTACCGGTACCAAAATTATTTCGATACTTTTCAGTACTTTACTAAACAAAGGGCACCACAAACAATTGCATTATTGGCTTTATTTTAACAAAAAAATCTTAGGGTACATTAAACATATCTTATTGCAAGTTGTTCCTTAAATAAAATAGTGAACATACTAGACAACTTTTAGTAGTAAGTAAGCAAACAAAGGCTCCTAATTAGTCTGCTGACGTATGCAGTAACATATTGTGTCCTTTATCATTCTATTATTTTGTCAACATTATTAAGGAAAAGTGGTAGAAAATGAATGATTAATCTACTTGTTCATTTACTGTTTATACCTGCTTACTTTCTCTTTAATCATCTTATATCTATTCCCCTGTTAAAATGTATTAATCACTTATTCTTCTGTTGTTTGATACTTTACATTAGTTTTGGATGGTACCACAAATTTGGGTATCAATCCAATACCAAGTCGTTACAGGATCATACATTGGTCATATCCAAAGTCCTCATGTGTCCAGGGACGTATTTCCTGAGTTTATAAACATAATATGAGTTTTAAATAAACAAATGAAGATGTTGTAATGCCAAAGAATATCGACCTAATCATAGTAGTATCGACTTGATACGCTCCTGTACTTGGTATCATTACAGTGGATGTTAGGTGTAGATCCAGCAATGGCGTTTGTTTACATTTTGACGCCGGTGAGCTACGGTGTGTAGTGAAGCATGTTTAGCTATTCCTCGTCCTGCAGGGATGATACTTGTAAGAAACTTACTTTATTTGTCACCATGGAGGCGAGGATTAGTGATTTAGAAGTAGCTAAAACAATGCTGACGACAGATGGACATTAGCTGCTAGCTAGTTAGTCATGTCTTAAAGCATCTCTTCCTGAGGGCGTTTCAGTGTTATAACTTCACCTTTATCGTCAGTTTTTAAGCCAAAATACGCCCAAAATGCGAGACCTGTACTTTTCAGAGGCGGTGTAGTACCGAATATGATTTGTTAGTATCGCGGTACTTTACTAATACCGGTATACCGTACAACCCTAATTGCATGTTTAACAAATGCAATTTAAAAGATGAATTTACACTACCTTAAACGCTGTAAAAATATAATTTATTGCCTTTACCATCATCCTAAAATTAGGGTTTCCAATTAAATATTTTTGTAGTGTTACATATTTTATACACATGTGTTAATCCTGATCCAATTCATAGTTTGTTTTCTGTATGTTGTGTGCCCAAAGTTTCCACTCAGTCCTGTTACCCTAGTGCAGGAATCTCAAACCAGTTTTCATTAAGGGCCACATTGCTGTCATAGCTGCATTCAGAGGGTCGATTGTAACAGGGAATATACAGTATATGAATATTAAAAGCATATGTGATTCATATATTTTAAACTGGGACAGTCTTCACACATTTGCAGACTTAAAAGTGACCTATAAAGTACTGCATGAATTGGCTCCAGATCCTCTGGCAGAGTTCATCAGCCAAAGAAACAGCCGTGAGCGTGTCACTGGAGGCTCTGTCAGAGGTGACTGTTATATTCCTCTGCGCAGGAGCACTTTCAGTAAGTCGGCCTGGTCAGTAAGGAGTGCAAATGTGTGGAACTCAGTACCTGAGGAGGTTAAACTGCTCACAACTTACAAAGCCTTCACAAACATGTTTTAAATGTGGCTTATCAACGCCTACAGCTGCCAGCACTAAAAGATGAGCCTGTTTTGATGCTAAGATAAATGTTATGTTGTGATGTTGTATTTTATTTTCTATTATATCATATTCGTATTGTGTGCTTTTTTTTCTTTTTTCTCTCTTTTTCTTTTTTTCATTGAAATTGTAATTTTACTGCCTTTTTTACATCATGGTCAGGGGACTAAAGATGAAAACTAGCCTTGTGGCTATTCTGGCTTTTTTAACCATGTGTAGTCATGTGTTTTATGAAATTGCATTGTCCCCTTTGAAATAAACTAATATTAATCTTAATGATATTATTACACAATTGCCTATGCATTTGATTATCTTATTGATCAAATTGATGGATGACTTGCTTTGAAATCTTAAGTCAAGCTAACAAGCAGATATTTGACTACGTCCTCTGAATTGTGCAATGCCTTTTTAAAGTATTTTATTGATAAGATTGCCACAACGAGGGCTCTCATCTCTGTTCCGACCTCTGACCCTTCTGTCCCGTTTAACTACTCTGCTGTTTTTAATCAGTTTGAGCAAGTGACTCTGCGGCAGTTACAAGAGTTAACTAATCATATGAAGCCCTCAGGTTCCCCCCATGATGCTGTCCCTCCTACATTTTTTAAAGAAGTGTTTTCTTGTATAGGGCAGCCTGTTCTTAACATTTTAAATAGCAGTTTGTTTTCTGGTGTGGTTCCTACCAGTTTTAAACACGCTGTGGTTCAACCACTTTTAAAGAAACCTGGTCTGGACAGTTCAGTTTTAGCCCATTTTAGACCCATTTCTAAGCTGCCTTTTCTCTCAAAAATCTTGGAGAAGATTGTTTTTACCCAGTTAAACACTTTTTTAGAGGACTCTGATATTTTAGAAGTCTTTCAGTCTGGGTTTAAACCCCTCCATAGTACCGAGTCAGCATTAGTAAGGGTTTTTAATGACATCTTTCGAGCAACAGACTTAGGTGATCATGTGATTTTAGTTTTACTCGATCTAACAGCAGCATTTGATACGGTGGACCATAATATTTTAATTAGCCGCCTACAACATCAAGTGGGCATCTGTGGTACTGCCCTGAGTTGGCTGAAGTCATATTTGACTAACAGGACCTTCTCTGTAAATGTTGCTGGTTCTGAATCTTCTGTTGCTCCCTTAACATGTGGGGTCCCACAGGGCTCAGTTTTAGGACCACTGCTCTTTTCTATTTATTTACTTCCCCTGGGCTCAATCCTAAGAAAGCATGGTATTTGTTTTCATTGTTACGCTGATGACACACAAATTTATTTTCCGTTAAAGAAAAATCATGCCTCTTCAATACAGCCATTACTTGCTTGTCTTGATGACATCAAGGCCTGGATGGCCCTAAACTTCTTAAACTTCAATGAAAAGAAGACAGAAGTAATAGTGTTTGGACCTAGTGGTACCTGTGAGCTTCCCCCTGTTGACTTTGGCCCCTTGGCTTTGTACGTTAAGCCCATGATCACCAACCTGGGTTTTCGTATTTACGTCAGCTGGCTAAGGTTAAAAACCTGCTTTCTAGGCAACAGTTTGAGACAGTAATCCATGCCTTTATTACATCTCGGCTGGATTACTGTAACGCTTTATATTTTGGAATTAGTCAGTCCTCCCTCTCACGTCTGCAGCTGGTCCAAAATGCAGCTGCCCGACTTTTAACAAACACAAGAAAAAGAGAGCACATTACTCCTGTTTTAGCCTCCCTCCACTGGCTGCCTGTGTCTTTTAGAGTCCATTTTAAAATTATCTTACTTGTTTTTAAATCCTTACATGGTCTTGCCCCACCTTACCTCTCTGAGCTGCTCCACCTCTATGCCCCCACCCGGTCCCTCAGGTCAGCTGATCAGCTGATCCTGGAGGTACCCAAATCCAAGCGTAAGCTCAGGGGGGACAGAGCCTTCTCTGTTGCGGGCCCAAAACTCTGGAATGATCTTCCACTTCATGTGAGACAGGCCCCTTCTTTGGCTATTTTTAAGACCCTTCTTAAAACCCATTTTTATTCACTGGCTTTTAACCCAGCATGAGACTTTAAACTGTTTTTAACTTTTAACTTTTTTAACTGCTTTTTATCTAACAAAATTGTTCTTAGGGTAATTTTGTATTTGCTTTTTTAATGTGTATTTTACTTCTGTTTTAAATTTTATTTTTTAGTCTGTCCTTTGCCTTTATTTCTTTGTGGTGTACAGCCCTTTGTTTTTCAACTGTGGTTGTTTTTAAAGGGCTTTATAAATAAAGTTGGTATGGTATGGTATGGTATTTGTATTTTTCAAAAAAAATGTTTAACACAGCATATAATAATAACATATTTGTTGTTGTATGATCAGATATTCACATGTAAAGAGCATGCAATTTTATGCAGTACATACATTTGTTCTGTCAAAATGGAAAGAACGAATACATTTAGTAAGAAAGAGAGTTCTCTATCAACACACTTTATTTCCAGGCTTTCATCAAATGATTCCTTAAATTTGACACCTGTGCCTAACGCATTACCCCACTGAAAAATGTGAAATATTTAAAAAGCCACATGGTTGACAGGAAGTTGCACATAAAAGGCCAAAAGTAAGTTTACTGATTTACAAGTGAAACT